>NW_009647856.1:169569-194540 GCF_000708025.1 Charadrius vociferus
TGGTAGGTAGAACTGCTGCATTAAAAGCTGCCATAAAGGAAAAGAGGCATGCTGGTCCTCAAAGATGTATGTAGATTTGAAGATAGCTGTGCATTGTTTCTCTTTGCTGTGAGGAAAACTAATGCCTTTTTTTCCAACATCAGTCCCACAAAGTCCAGAAACATGGTTTTTGTTGGCATTTGCATAATACATTTTGACTTTGGCTTTCCTTAGTCTATAATGCCATATCGTCATAAAACTAACATTTGTTTTGGCAATTTTTTCCATTTAATGTCTCCAATCTTAGCATGCATCTCTTCATCAGTATTATTTTTATCGTAACCTGTGTTTTCTCCATGTTGGCTGATATTTTTCTTTTCAAATTTCTGTATATTTATGTTGGTTTGGAACAGCTGTTCTATAGCTAATCTCAGCGACTGTTGTTCTGCTTACCTGAGCATGCTGTTGCCATCAAAAGTCAGAACCGTTCATTTCTTTTGATGGGTAAATAGCACGTACCCAAGAAAGAATTCTCCAGAGTAGGTGAAGCTTTGGATGCAATAAAATGTTTAAAACAAAAAGAAAAATTCTGCACTGACAAAATATATTTTTCAGTTAACTTGTACCTTGTTAATAAATTTTCCCAGTCACACATGATGCTTCTGATTTAAAACCGTGGGATACCACTGTTTTTATTGACAATTTTTGGACAAAAAGCAAAGCCCATTGTTTCTGAGATTATGGAGATGTACAAAAAGTTGCTGTCCTGTGAAGACTTTGATAGCAGACAAATTTCATAAACATTTTACAAGCCATCTCAAAAGCATTAGCTCACCACAGGTCCCGTGTAATAAAGTAACTAATACAAAGTTCTCAGAGGTGGCAGTATTGCATTTCATAATGCTGCATGTGAATTTTGCTATTGTATATCAGAGATCCGTTATTGGAACAAGGAACAAGTGAAGTGTAGGCTGAGTGTGCTCAGAACTGTTTGGTCATTTTTGATTCTCTTCTTTCCATACAAGCATTTTGACCTTCGTATTACACAACACACATAATCAGCTACAATTTCCCTCTCAAAAGGTGTGTTTCTGTTGCATATGGTAGACACGAATATTATCTATCAGGAATAAATGTCAGAAGGTTAATTAATTTGAATTAATTGAAAAAACAGAATGACAGAATTCCTGCAGAATTTATCTGTAACACAAACCAAGGATTTTTAGTAGTCCCTGTGCTCGAGCTTAAGTTTTAAGAAAGCTGTCCCTTTAAAAATGGCAGAAGAAGGCATGTGCTAAAATTCCCAGGTCATAAATATGGGTCATATGCCCTGTAAAGACAATCAGTATCTCTTCAAAAGTATTGGAAGGTTTTGATCACAGTCTTCAAAAAGCATTGAAAAAGGCTTCTCTGTGTCTTAAATTGTGCAGCCTCGTAGCAACATATACTTTAAAAAGACTCAGAACTACCGGAGTATAAAAACCAGTCTCTTAATTTGTTGTCTGTTTTGTCTGATAAGTTTGGAAGTGTACTCCCTCTGAGTTTGATTTTCCCCACTCATTTCTGTGGAATATGTCACTAAAATGCAAAAAGGCTTATGCTTCTACAAAGAAGGATACTTTTATTTTTGTATTTAATATGAATTAAATGTTTCCATCTAAAAAAAATGCACCACAAACACATGACTTTATATTCTAATGTCTGATTCTGATGCACATTGTGTGTCTTGGTTTTGCTTTTTTTTTCATGAAATGTAATCTTATATTTAATTTAATATTTTTCTAGGGTCCTTTTTTATACAATAACGTTCTTTTTCAGCTTCCTATCTCTTTTTTTTTTTTCTTTTCTCTGGTGTTCAGTTCAAGTTAGCATGTTTCCCCACTCTATATTGAAAGTATAAAGTCAGTTCCAAAAACGTATGCCACTCCTTAAGCAGTCAGTTCCTCAGTGGGTGTTCCCATCCTTCTTCAAAATGCCTATTTTTGCTGACTTGCAGAACTGCATGACTATATCCCTACAACTAAATGTCTACCAGAGCAATAGGTCCTAATTCTAGGTTTTAATTTTCTGTGTGCTTTCATTTGTGGGGCTTGTGGCAAGTGTTACTTATTCCAGTTAGAAATGTAGCTTGGTAAAATGAATAGTTTTCAGTATGTTATAAACCAAAGCTGCAGATGGAAACGTCAGTGTATTCAGAATATAGATTCTTGCTTTTACAGAGTGCTGTTGATTAACATTTTCCACTTACAAAGTTTGCTTTCTTTCAACTGTTTAGCATAAAGAAATGTTTTCCAAAAGAACTGATCAAAATCTAACATTGGATGATTCACTTCTGGATAATTCCCTTTGTATCTCTTTCAATTTTTCAGATTCTTTTAATAGTGCTCTTGTAAATAATTATATGACTTGAGAAACTCTAACTGTACATTTATGCTTTTAACGTCCTTTGATAGAGTTCTGGTTTTCATTTCCAGCAGGCACTGCTTGTAAAATCAATGGCAAAGACAGTCCAGCAAACTTATACTGAAAAGTCTATTAGCTTTCAAAGTATGCACACAAAAATCCCAGTTAATTAAAAAAGCATGCTCTTGCAGTTATTTGAGATAACTTTAAAATGATACTGTTTTCATATGTTGAAATATATTGTGTGATAGTGCTATTCCCCAGTAATTTGCAATACAAGGAGCAAAGGAAAAAGTACAGCAGAAGAAAGGGACTTTCAAACTTCAGCAAGGAGATAATTCTACTTCATATCGAACATCTTTTCTTTACCGTAATTTTCAGAATACTTTAACTATGGTATTTTATGTTCTTTTGATTCTGTAACATACCCTTGTAATAATTTGTTCTCTTTTGGGTTTTTTTTTTTTTTGTTTGGTTTTTTTTTTTACAAAGCAGCTTCCCCAATTTACAGCATCTGAGTTTAGCTCACTGCAGAAAATTCAGAGACAAAGGTTTACCGTACCTGGGGTCTGGAAAAGGCTGTCACAAGCTCATCTATTTGGACCTTTCAGGTTGCATTCAAGTTTGTAGTTCACGTCTTTCTTTCATTCTGTGAAGAAGAGAATCCTTCATATGACTGGCTGCATCCTGCATTCATGGTATACTGAAGTAGAACAAGCACTGCAGCAGACTTCCAGGGTTTTGAATTACACGAGTACAGCTGTTTAAATTTTACTAAGGAATAATAGCACTATAGGTTTGGATCGCTTCCAACAAACTGTCAGATCTATAAACAGCTAGTACTTACTGCATAATGAGAACAAGGCTTGCTTTTTGTAGCCATAAATAGACTAATTCTATGTCATGATTAGTTAGGATTTTAAATCAGGAGCTTTGAAAATGCAGTTTTTACTAAGATATCAAAAAAAAACCACCCCCACCACCCTGCACTGGAAAAATCAGAATTTACATTTGATTTCCTAAGAAGGAAGTTAATTAAAAAGTGAAATTTTGTTACTACTTTGTAATGGTTTAACATATGAAGTAGTATTTGTAACTGCATTCTAAAAATAGTTAATGTTTTGGATTATTTTAGTCTCCTACTAAACTTCTAAGAAAAACCAAGGTTTAGATTCTGGTACTATTTTAGAAACTTTCAAATGCATACTGTATCTTGAAACGTACTGGAAAAGCAATATGAAATGCCAAACTGTAAGGCAATAAAAGTCTGCCAATGTTTTCATAAAGACTCCCACATATATTTCTTTATACACTGAGCAGATTCTCCAAATCACAAAATACACGTGGAATGATAAAGAGATGGAGTCTGAGGAATACAGAGATTTAACTTCCCATCTAACAAAAGCTTTGCAGAACCAGGGATGAAGGCAGAGAGGGCAACAGTCTTGTTCTGGCTGCTCTTTACTTTGAGTGTCTGTTTCTTCTTCCTGAGAATCATGCTGAGCATATTGTGCGGTGAGAGTGTGAAATTTGCAATGAGGGCTGAGGTTAGAGGAAAATTAAGAACTACCTACCTCTGAGTTACTTTTTCAAAATGCCAGTAATTGGTTATTTTTTCCAAAACCAACATTCCTGCTTGTTCAGAAGTATAATCATGAGCTGCAAGGATCTGCCTTTAGAAAGCATGGCTGAAGAGGAGTCAGAGAAAAGTCATCATCATCGAACTGGGAAAACCACGATCCTCCCCTTTCCAGAGGAAAGTGGGTTTGCTCGCCAGTGTATTTGAGAACTCTGAAAGGGATTCCACAGCTTCCTCCATTTTGGGTTTCCCCACAATTCTGGAACAGCGCTTAATGAGTATGACTGAGTACTTCAGTTAACAGTTAAAACCGAAAAGAGCATCAAATTGCATCACTGTTGCAGAAAGCATTTTAATAAGATAGAATTCTCCCCCCCCACACCCCTTATTGGATGAACTAAACCAAAGGGAACTTCTGTAAGGCTAATGTTCCAAAATTAGTTAGAAAAATGTAGTGAAGCTATAGTATAAACATTTAAATTATGCTAAAAAGTGTTTTACAGAACAGAATATGTATTCTGTAGAATAAAAATTTTTCCTGTTTTTTCATGTGTCCTGTTTTTCCTTCACTTTAACATAACAATTCTTTTTATATGAGTTCTTATATTACCATTACTACTCTAGGATTTGAACATCTATTTAGAAAGCCCATCTGTGAAAAGGGTGATTGTGCTAATGATTTTGCAAGTGGCAACTTGAGGGCCAG
Source organism: Charadrius vociferus (assembly GCF_000708025.1). NCBI lineage: Eukaryota > Metazoa > Chordata > Aves > Charadriiformes > Charadriidae > Charadrius > Charadrius vociferus. The sequence goes on from NW_009647856.1 coordinate 174,237, forward strand.
GGCATTTGAATAGCTTGTTAAAACATAGTTAGGCAGAAAACTGAGTTAAGCACTCTAGTCCGCTTTCATAAAACAAGGCAGGCTTTCCTTTGACTATTATATTAATACACGATAATAATACTGGATGAATTGTAGGTATGGGATTTTGCATAAAATCTCAGTAATTACGGTTGTGGTAAATATTTTCATTAGTGAGTTTCAAGAGATTTTCATAAAAATAGATGCTCAAAAGGTGTCCTGTTACATCATTGATATTCTCAGAGAATTACCTAGAAAGCATAAGATTTCTTTGTCCTGCTTCTGAAACTGAACAGTATAGGTGGAAAATTTTCTGCTATTAGACACAAAACTGAAAAGATGGAAGCATAAATATATTATAAAGCAATTGTGTGTCATTTACCAACATATTAGATTGAGATTATACAACTAGAACAGTTTGGTGAGAGATATTTTCAATTAAATTAGAAACGTGGAGATTTGCAAAGAAATTGACCTTTTATTTTTGGTGCCAACATCTATGACTGATTTTCAGACTGGAACTATTCTGGCCCAAAATGTGGTAGAGCGGTTTATCAATTGCTGTGGTTTACAACAGCTGGATAAGAGATCACAAGCCACTGGGAAGAATAAATTTGACCCTTTCATTTCTTGACATCCTGCAGTGTTTGTGGAGCTGTCAGAGGAGCTATTGGCAAATGTGTAGGCTTCACTAGTTTTCACCATCTGAGTTCCTCCTGCTTGGTTTCATTGGGAGAGTTCTTATTTTGGCAGCTACTATCAAGTTCTGGCTTCTTCAGACATATGAAGCAGCAAAAAGGGGCCATCACTTGGGGAGAAAAATCTGAGCAGTGCTCTTTATTTATTGAAGAGGACTCATTGTTTACATTTCCTGAGTACAAACTCGTGTAACAGAAGAATACTTTATTATAAATTACACATGCACTATCCTATATTTTTAGAAATACACTAATTCAGGATTTTGTTAATATAAGATATTTTTGGACAGTGGAAAATTAAAAGAAAAATAACATGTGGAGGCAAGCCACCAATGTAATGTGCCAAACATCTGAAAGGATGTCACAATTCATTTTATCATTCTTGACAAACACAGAATAAATAAAAAAAAAAGCCTTTTGTGCACCACAAGAGTACTTCCTCCACCCTGAACACTGATTTTCAAGTTTCTGCACTCACAGTGCATTGATAATACTAGAATCATAGAATAATGTTTCTTCAAAATCCCTCCTGAGCTGCTGACAGCATTCTGCCTTGCAAGGTGGATACCACAGATGCAATCAGTTCAGGGGGAGAAAAAAGGAATTTTAAAGCAGTACTGTATGTGCAGCGAATAAGCCCAAACCTGAATAAAAATTCCCTGTATGCCTATTCCTAACACTAATTCATGGGTCAAGCTGTTAACTCTTGAGGTAATCTATTAAACATTGAAATTCCAAGTCAGTTGAGAAAACAACTGTTTTACTAAAATGTGCACAAAATTTCATATTTCTACACCTTGTCTTCAAGAGTTCAATTATATACGCCAGAAGTTGCGTAGATAACCCATAGGGGCTTTAGGAAAGAAATTTAAGATTAAGATTTCTTTGTTCTAGGAATAAAGAAAAATAAGACAAATACATATGATATGGCAGTAGCATCTAAACGTTGACTAATTTAGTTGAATCTTATCTGAAGACATGTTTCACACTGGAAGTTTTTCAACCTGATGCCTGAGATCCATTATCCAGTTAAGTTAGAAAAGGGTTCAAGTAAAAAAAAAATCTGAAACAGTCTGTGCAGGGGTATTATTAGCTGCTTCAGTATAATTGCTTTTGGCTTGCATGGAGGAAAACACTAAATTGCTGCTATTTGTGGTATCAAATGGCTATGTTAAGCAAACAGTGTTTTTCCAGACAAAGAGATTAAAAGTCCTTTAGACTGCAGTTAACGTTATGCAATCATTACTGAATTCCAGAAACAGATATGCTATTTCTGTCACTCAACATGTTGAGTTTGATCTGATTACCTGTTACTTATTATCTGTCCTTTTGAGAATGGGAATTTCACTTAATTTTAGCTATCTAACCTAAGGTAGTGCTTAGACAATTATCTTAATTTGTCTATATAACAATTAAAGAGGGAGATAGGTCTCCAGAGGTGATTCAGGCTTTTTCAGGTCTGACCTATTTTGGGATCTTTCTTGCTCTTTGTTTGCTATACAGAGTTCCCAGGTTTCATAATTGTCTAACACAGACACCTCAGTTATATTCCTAATTTCAGTGGAGTAAACAAAGGCTTTAGCATTTGCAGTCTGTTTTTTAAATCATCATCATTATTGGCACTTTCTTGATTTAGCATTTTTCCTACCTATTTCCCTGATTTTGAAGTCCTCTCAACCGTGATTCCTCGTCTACAATTATCAGAACAACCTGTAAGCCTCGCAAATATTTATCTTACTGCTTGGTTAAATGGCTAACATATGCAAAGTCAAGACAGTAAAAATAGGCTCCTGAGTCTGCATTTAGGTTTTTTTCAGTGATATTTTTAAAATCTTGGCCAAAGCAACAAGTAAAGCAATGTAACTAAGATCCATCAGTAATTTTATTTGCATCTGAATTTTAGGTACCTAGACACGGGGGATCTTGTATTCCTACTCTCTGTATCTAACTGTGACCACCAACCTCAGTAGGTACTCTTGACAGTTATAAATGTGTTCATGGTAAAAAAGAAATCCCCAAAACAATTGGCATCGGGCCCCGTTAAGCTCCATACCTTCCTTTGATTAGCAGTCATAGGAGTGAGTTGTTGGTTGCAACAGGTGCATGCATTTGAACTGAGACTTACAAATCTCTTCAGTTTGAACTGTAAGCATAGCTGAATATGCCATGTTCTGCACTATCTCAGCTTCTGAGTGACTGTTCCTTGGGAGCAGAGTTATTCCTTCTCATTATAGCAAATCTGCTCAGCAGTTACAAGGGGAAATCCTACTGTCATAATGGCTAAAGTGTGCTAAAACTGCTTAACAAACTGTGGCTGATTTTTTAGAAGAGTGAAAACCTCAGCCTGCTTTTGAAAAGGCATCATGCTCGATTACTATGGACAGCGTTATTGCCGTGTATTACAACAAACTGCATGATGTAACATACCCTCTCTTCTATTGGGAATGGTTTGCTCTTTGTAGTATACAGGCCAGGAACAAGATTCAGTTACCAGAACTTCACCTCTCAAACTGAAATTTCTAGGGGGTGATTTCTTTCACTTTAACATACTAAACTACTTGGTGCGTGTTGTAGAAATGTGCTGTCTTCTGCTGTTGTGCCGTTTAAGAGCCCACAGTGAGGAGGTCTGTTGCAGGGTTAGGTAAACTCTTAATTGAATGAATTGGTCATTCCATGTTAGAGCAATTAGTGCTTCTGGACCAGCAGAGAATGGAGATTTCCCAGTAGCTCCCTCAGGCAGCTGCTTGTGTGATGTTCACAATTCAAGCTAATCCCTTTCTACAGACTGCAGGTTTTGTGTTGAGGAAACTGGAGATAGGATAACATTGTCCTGTGTTACTATACAAATAGTGAGTAAAACCATAAAATTTGGACAACCAAATTTCATATTCTGTCCTGAAAAGTAGCACACATCTTTCCATGCTGACTTTTTACCTTCTGGTGATCACTGCCGGTTGAAAAGAGGATTGCCTTTGCCCTAGTAGCTCTACACTAGTACTGGTTGTTTTGCAATCATTTGGGGTAGGCAAATCCAACCTAACCATGCTGATGGGTGAGATCTGCAGTACTGTCTGCAGATTCTCACCAATGTGTTACCGACATCAGCCGCATTCCCAAGGTCATGGTGTTCTTTTGTCTAGCAGATGTGTCTCAGTTGGAGGGGGTGTGAGAGCCTGGAGTGCACCCACAGGCTCTACATGCTCTGACCAGCATGTGGTTACAAAATGGTTATCTTTCTGTATAATCCTTTCCAGCAGCCTTCCCTCCTGCCCCCTACAATTTTGCTTCTTTTCTTTCTTCAGCTCTTTCTTTATATTGTAAAGAGGAGCTGTTTTTAGAGGAGCCTGATCCAGGGGTACACAGCTACACCATATCATGCCTGACCTTGACCACAGGCAGCTGACAGAGAGTAGTTCGTATAATCATAGAATGGTTTAGGTTGGAAGGGACCTTAAAGATCATCTAGTTCCAACTCCCCTGCCATGGGCAGGGACACCTCCCACTAGACCAGGTTGCTCAAAGACCCATCCAGCCTGGCCTTGAACACCTCCAGGGATGGAGCATCCGCGGCTTCTCCAGGCAATCTGTGCCAGTGCCCCGCCACCCTCAGAGTAAAGAATTTCTTCCTCATATCTAATCTAAATCTTCACTCTTTCAGTTTGAACTCATATTTGATGGGATTTATATCACCTTTCATTACCTGTAAAATATTTTCTATAGTTATTTTGATCTTGGGGTTTTCACTCTGTTATTTTGCAGGCTGTTACAGACCCAGTGTAGGAGAAGCATTCATGCTACACTTGCCCTGAGCTTAAAACGCATTGGACTATTTGCATCCACGGTGCTAACAGTACCAGTGCATGTCATCAGCCACACCATATTCTGCCTGTCTGGACATGAGACCTGCACAAACACTTTAAGCCTAAGAACACATCTGTCAGACATGTAGCCCATTCCCCTCTACTGCTGATACACCCACACACACACAAGGGAAAAAGTGTAAAGACTGCCACAATCCCTTCAGAAAGAGAGACAAGACATTTAACATTCAAATATTTAAAACAATTTATAAAGAATCTGTTTAAAAGGCCACTCCAGCCTGAAAATAAAGAGCAAGCCAACCTGGCCATAAGTTAAAAGATGAGGCATTATGCCAGAAAAGAAAAGACAGTCTGCCTTGATTATAACTTGAAGTCAGATACTCAGTTCATGAAAAAAACCTCACATGCAAAAAGACCCCAACCGTTAAGATTGCAAAAAGAAGATCCAGAAGCCCAATGTGTGAACCCCCCCACTCAATGCTCGAGTGCTTGACCCTTCTTTCCAGTCATACATAGCCGTGGGGAGCAGTCAAATGTGCTACAAAGGCTGGAGGCTGCATGTGCAGGAACTGGAAGCATCTTCTGGTGCAGCGCTGCCGTACTGATGTTTGATGGCTGATTAGCTGCTGCTTAGCTTCTGGCTTGCTTTTCTGTGACTATCATCTCCTGTCTGCTAACGGTGTCCACTGTCACACAACATGCATACCCTAAGCAAAGTCTGTGTTTTATGCTGCCACTCCCCCTAAGCACTGTAACTAAGTGAATTCGGCTTCTGCAGCAGCTGGAGAGTTATGGCACAGCAAGAATCCCTCCCGGTATACTTTATCTGTGAAGTTTCCTCCTTTGGATTCTTGCCTCCTCAGGCCTTATTTGGTACCCAGAAGAAGATGCCAGACAGCTTTTTTTGTGGGTGTTTTGCAAACGAATTCCCGGTGCGGAGCACAGCTGTAGTTTGGGTGGCACAGGGCTGTTGTATTGTACAACTTCAACCCCCTGGGAAACAGTGAGAGCTCTACATGCGACTATAAGGGGGGACTATTTCACAGGGGGGAATGCTTCACATCCACGTTGTCTGTAGAACATGGGGCTAAAGGGAAACTGTCCTGTGCTTTACACAGGATTTATATATCAAAGCAACTACTTTGTATGCCAAAGAGTGAAGTGACATCTACTGAATTTGGGCAATTGAAGAACTGACTCCCTGGAGTCACTCCCTGGAGCGATAAAGGGAATTAACTGAATTGACAGATCCATCTGTCCATTCACACTTTCACTGAATATTGCTCTGTTAGCGTGTGCAGAGTTGGTGATGTGGTCCTACATAAAGGATTTTGTGAAAGACCTGCATGTTATTGTGATTGCATAGGATCTTTCTTAATAACCTGTCTGAATTTAACACACATTTTACTGTGGATCTGGAAAAAACAATGACTATTATTTTACCACATTCAAACCTTGCTTCAAACTAGATGTGAGCATTTGCCTTGTGTGAATACCTAATAAGGTTGGGAAAACAAAGGTAGAAGGGTGTTACTATGACATTCACTGCTGCTCCTATAAATGGCATTGACTTTAGAAATGGTTGTACCTTACTATTGCTTGCTTAGTATAGATGTTTTTGGAGAAAATCCTGGATTTGGATTATGTTGTTAAAATTTGAGAATAATATGTATACCTCAGGCATCTGTTTTTCTTTTAATGGGATTAATGCATTTCTTGTTTTAGTGAGTGTCTAGGTGCCTATGAATTTAAAGTATTGAAAAGATCTCAAGCCTTTCCTGTATTGTTTTTGTTAGGCTTGCTAAGACATAAATATTTTATTTCTTACTTAGATTTCAGTTGATGGCTTCAGAAATGTTGCCAATGGCTGCAGTAGGATTCAAGATCTGTTGATCAACAAAATGCCAGCTCTTACAAACAGGTGTATTCAAGTGAGAAACTGAAGATAAATCTGTACTTTGAGAAATTTTCTGATGTTGGAACTGGGTTATCCTCTCAACTGCCTTGAAAGAAAGTTATGCTGATACAATTTAAGTGGAATACTTCTCTCCTAAAAGATTTTTTAGAACTATTATCTGATTATATTTATAAATATTGCTCACTTGCATTCATTTTCAGAAAATTTCACTTGTCTTGTCTTCTTTTGCTACTTAGGTACGGCTGAATTATGGTCTTCCAGTTTATAAATGAGATTTTTTTCATTTTTTTCAGTGTTAAAGCAAATATTATACATTGAGAACAGCATTCTGCTACTGATTTTGCCAATCAAAAAAGAATTTTCAGGCTTCTGCAAAAGCGATTGTTAACTACATCACCGTCTCGGGTGTCTGCCATACTTCATGTCTGCAGTTACTTACTTCTTTTCCTTGTGTTACCAAACATAATAAATATATGGAGAATTTCAGTTGTTTATATACTACTCATTGTCTAGAAGTTACTGTTTTACTGTTAAAATGGATTATAACTATTTGTTTGAAATTGTATTTGGTATTATATGCAGAATATTTGCTGATCTTCTGTTACGTGACAGCATAGGTATATGAATATTTTATTTCCATTATTTTTTCCCTTTGATGGCTCTGTTTGAAAAATGCTAACAGGTAGTGTCTGTTGTCTTTCCTGTCTCTCCACATCTTTCTGATACAACTTTTAAAGCCCTCACTGAATGTTAACTTGTCACGGTCAGCATTGAAAGTTAGTACAATAATTCACAAAATTATTAGGTTGATACATTTTTAAAATTCATTTGGATAATTTGAAACAGAGAAGAATCTCTCAACTGATTTCAGTGGGTATTTGGATCAGGCTCTTTATGTATGTTGGATGTGTAACTTACATCTTTATATATTTCAACAGGAAACGACTGAATTACTCATTTACGTTTCAAGTTGATGAGTAAATGGTACATCAGGCACATTCATATGGCTGGTTGCCAGAAGTTGACAGATGCTGCTCTTAAGATGATTTCACCATTGGACCATATTCTTGTCCTGAACATATCAGACTGCATAAGGTACTATATCACATCCAGATTTCTGTAAACCATTGTGAAGGAATTTTAGTGAAGTTAATTATACTCATAATTGGTCGTGTTAGCACATCTTTCAGTTTTAAAAGTAAATTCTTAGTATGTTAATACATCTATTTTAATATTTTAAAAAATATTTTATACAGGTAGTTTTTTGTTCCTGTGTCATGCGTTCAAAAATCCATTAATTATTAGTCCAGTTCAAGCAAAAGAAATCAACTGTAGGTGTAACATTACTTAATAGCCATGGCATATTTTAGTGCTGGAATGTGTGGAATGTGGCTACGAAGAAGATGAAAATGATAAATGAAGAGAATGCCAGTGCCAAAACTCTATTAGAATTTGGATATTGTTTAATGTTGTGAATATTAAAATAATACTTTATCACTATCTAGTACTAAGATTTAAACAAAACTGCCATTTTTTTTTACGATTACCAAGACAACATTGTAATTTATGTTGTAGAGGAAGGGTATATTTTATGTGAAGACTGTTTTCCACTTCAAGTGTGTCATGTATCAGTAGAAACTAAAACAGATGAAAGGGCTTCCAAGGCTGCGTGCTTGTTCCCTGTTCTGCGACACGGTGATGGAGTTAAGGGCAGGAGGGGACAGGGAAGGCAAAACCTCCAAACATTTGAAAATCAACAGACCTATAAAACAATACAAAGAAGCTAGAAATGCTGCTTATGTTAAAATTTCTGATGTCCTGTGAAGTTTTAGGGATTCTGCTTTGATGTGTAACTAAAGTGCTTTTTGTGTCTGTTGATGCTGTATAAAAATCGGGTAACATTGTGTGTAGATGCGCTGAGAAGTGCTGGAGTAATACCATGACATCATGGTGGTAGTTGAGCTGAGCAGGTGGGACAGCTGCCTGCATTTTCTGGTTTAACATTTAGAAGGCTGGATTTTCCAGTCTGTTAGCCAGATCTTGGGCTGTGAGGGTGTTTGCACATGTGTCTACTGTCTCTACTGCTAAAGAATTGCTGAATTACCTTAACAAAACTTTTTAAGCAGTTGTAAAGCTATTGTTAAACTATGCACTTTTTTTTAATTGCTTTTGCAGACACTTGTTAAAGTTTGAGCATTAACAAAGTTATAGATTGTAACATATCTAAATTCAGTTAAGGGTCTCTCAAGAGATATGGAACTACAAAAGGGGAATTGGTAGTATTTATGTTTCTCTTATTTGGACAATGCATTGCTATAAAAGTTCACATTCTGAGTTAGAAGCATTTAGGAATTTCTCACAGAAATCAAGGGAAGCCCCATACTGGTGGTAGCATCTTCAGAACAGATTTTGAGATGCGTAGTCATCTTAGTGCTCTTAGTAAGTTTCCTCTGTTTTCATTGTCACTTTCTCTTAGTCTAAGAGTCCAAGCTTTTCTAACTTAGTCATATGGAATTTTTTTTTGAGAAATGAAAGGAACAGAGAGAGCAAATCTAACAATTCAAAATTCTTAAATTACAGGAAGTATTTGACTGCATGTGAAAAATGAAGAAAGAAAATTAACTGATAATGATTATTAGAATTAAGAAATAATAGAGAAGTGAGTAAAAAGGTGTCTAGAAATGGATTCAGGCAATGTGATGGCTCATACCCTTGGCATATTTTCCCAGTTTGTTATCTTCATTTCTGGTAAAGCAGTGTGTGGCCTGTGTTCTTATACAGTTAATCACCTGACTAGAGAAACTTAGCACGTGTATTCACAGCACAATTATTTCAAAAGTTATAATGGCACTATTTCAGCCCTCAAGCTCTGTGTGGTTACAGAGTTAATTTTTTTTTAATTCAATTGACTATCTTGCCAGGCTCTGCATTCCCTATAGACTTTATGCAAGTTAATTATTCTGAAGGTATATTTCTTAAATTTATCTATCTTGAATGCAAAACAACTGCACTGTGCAATAACACCAAAACTACCACAGTGGCTGAAATATTGCAGAGTGATTACTTTAACACTTTATGAATTATAGCTTGTGGTCGCACAACGAGGCTCTGTTCACATTGTCATTCTATTAGTAGTGCTATTCTTACCCATATGTTTCTAGGGCTTTGAGATTTACAAAGATTATTTGTGCTACAACAAACTGTACAAGCCAAAATACGGTTCCATCCTACAGAATTCTGGGATTAATTTTTTATTTGTCAAGGAACATAGAAAATATAGTGGGGATGCATTGAAAAGCTAAGTGTACGAGTGATGTTAAACATACCAGAGATAGGAACTGAATTGAAAGATTTACCTAAATTGTAGTCAGCTCTCCAATCATCCCAACTTGGCCAAAAGATTTTCTATCTATCTACTGAATTTTTATAACCTTTGTGTAGTATGAGTTAGTGATTCATGTGTGAGACATGCAGTTGATTAAGTGGAACACTCCGAGGAGAGTTACCACTCAGGTTAACTCTTCATGCATGTGTACAGAACAGCTACTACATACATGTACTACCTATCACTTACCTCTGTGCTAGAAGATCATTTTTCCTTTAAATTATTTCAGTTCTTTAAATTAACAAAGATACTGAAACAAATACTACTCTGAAATGTTTAAACGGGTTCTGATACGCTCTAAACATGTTTTCTGAGCTCTGTCTTTTGGGATGCTATCATATCTGAGTGTTGGACCTAATGGAAGTTCTCAAAATGTCCAACAGGCTTTTTTCCAGAAAGTTCTGGTTTTCAGCAGTTCCAAAGAGCATCATCTTTCTAATCCAGCCATTAATTATTCTGACTCCTATTTGGATTTAAAATGCTATTAAAAAATACCATTATTAATTTCTGCTTATCCACAATGTAAGCTGCTGAATGCAAATTGTATATTGACTGGTATGGAGCGGGAAAAATACATATTATGGATATTATGAATATTGCCTGCATTTCTCTAAGAATCAGTGATGAAGGTGTAAGGCCATTTGTACAAGTTTCTTCAGGAGCTAAGCTAAGAGAGCTGAATTTGACTAATTGTATTGATGTCACTGATGCTTCTGTCACAGAAACAGCACAAAGGTACCATAGTCCAGTACAATATTTTTCTAGTGTGGTTAGATTTTCAGGATATTTCTAATGTTAAAGTTCTTAATATGTTAATAAATGGGTAAAATTATTCAGCCAATTATATGCAGAAAATTGTACGATACAAATGAGAAGTCCCTTGTGGCATTGGGAACGATAATTAAAAAATTATCCATTATATAAAGGGGAATTCATTAATATTAATATAGAAACATGAGAAGTGTTAATTTTAGGGGAAAAAAGTACTTAAATGATGGTTGTCAGTGACAAAACTGCATTAAAAGATTAGTACGTACGTCACATTTTTGTAAACTTGATAAATAGTCATGTCTGCAAAACCAAAAAGCACTTTATTGCTAAATCTTTTAAATTCCAGTTCCTCAGAAGTGGTATTGGTATTGGCAATCAAAAGATAATTTTTAAATCTCCAGAGAAGTTTGGAGTCACAGAATCACAGAACCACAGAATGGGCAGGGTTGGAAGGGACCTCTGGAGATCATCTAGTCCACCCCTCCAGCCCGAGCAGGGTCACCTACAGCACGTTGCACAGGACGGCATCCAGGCGGGTTTTGAATGTCTCCAGAGTGGGAGACTCCACAACCTCTCTGGGCAGCCTGTGCCAGTGCTCTGCCACCCTCAAAGTAAAGAAGTTCCTCCTCATGTAAGGATGGAACTTCCTATGTTTATGTTTGTGCCCGTTACGTCTTGTTGTATCACTGGGCGCCACTGAAAAAAAACTGTTTCAATCTCCCTGGCACCCTCCCTTTAAGTATTTAGAAGCATTAAGATCCCACCTCAGTCTTCTTTTCTCTAGACTAAAGAGACCCAAGTCCCTCAGCCTTTCCTCATAAGAGAGATGTTCCAATTCAGTAATGATCTTTGTAGCCCTTTGCTGGACCCTCTCCAGCAGCTCCCTGTCCTTGAACTGGGGAGCCCAGAACTGGACACAATACTCCAGATGCGGCCTCACCAGGGCAGAGTAGAGGGGAAGGATGACCTCCCTCGACCTGCTGGTCACACTCTTGATGCAGCCCAGGATGCCATCGGCTTTTTTGGCCACCAGGGCACATTGCTGGCTCATGGTCATCCTGTTGTCCACCAGGACTCCCAGGTCCCTTTCCACAGAGCTGCTCTCCAGGAGGTCAGCCCCCAACCTGTACTCATGCATGGGGTTATTCCTCCCCAGGTGCAGTACCCTACACTTGCCCTTGTTGAATTTCATTAGGTTTCTCTCCACCCAACTCTCCAGCCTGTCCAGGTCACGCTGTATGGCGGCACAGCCTTCCGGCGTGTCAGCCACTCCTCCCCGTTTTGTGTCATAAGTAAACTTGCTGATGGTACACTCTATCCCTCCATCCAGGTCATCGATGAATATATTGAACAGGACTGGACCCAGTACTGACCCCTGAGGGACACCGCTCGTTATTGACCTCCAACTAGACTCTGCACCACTAACCACAACACTCTGAGCTCTATCTGTCAGCCACAGAGAGTCAGTCTTTCCACTCCTTACTAGATCTCTCAGCAGGCCCTTTTCGTAACAGTTGTTGTGAATAATTGTAGCGTGCTTGCTGGCAGGCTGTGGGATGCCTTCTCTGCCTTACTGATGGAGCGTTACCCCTAAGGCTCTGAGCACAGATGCACTGCTCGAGGAGTCGGTTTTCTTAGGTCTTCTGGTTTGCTTATGGGAATATACAGTTTACGATGCTTATGCAGTAAAATTCATTTTTCCATGTATGGTCAGTGAGTGCTGATTTGCAGAGCCTCCAATGTCTTCATTTGCTGTGTACCGTTATTTGCAGCGCTGTAGCTGGGTGCGGGCACAGCCATGGGGTCCTGAATTCTGTCACTGCAGTAAGCTTTGATGTTCCCATGCAAAATATGAGAGATTGGGAGATGGGGAAAAGTCAAGCATCAAACTAATTAAAAAAATATTTTTATGTAATAGAGTATTATGTATTTTAGAAATGTGTGTAGTACAGTATTAGCCCATATATAGGCAGTAACTAATAAAAGGTAATTCTTAGGTCGGACAATTCTTGCATTTGAAAGAGAGAAACAGAGACCGTCAGAAAGAGGAAGTTTGGTGGCTGTGAAGTTGATCAGAAAAGAACGTTTGTTAAGCAGAATTTTTTTCTCCAGGATGATTAGGCCTGAGGAAAACTGAAAAATTGGTAATTTTAACTTTTACATTTGTAAAAATTGTGTTTTCCCTGGACTAGATTTTATGGTAAAAGCCCCTAAATGTTAGCTCTAGCGGAGGCGCTGCTCTATGCTGTGGTCTAGAAAATAATTGCTAGTGAAAGAATTACTAACAAGGTACTATCTTCAATGTGTCAAGTTGCTAAGGCTCTGGAAAGCAAAATAGCAAGTGTGGGAGCCAGGTTAAACATCGCAGCCCTCCACATTAGATGTTCTTGGCAGGTCCTGCCTTGTGTGCAGGGTTCAGAGCCAGTTCTGCTGTTTCTTTTACTTTTGGGACAAACTCTTTTCACTGAACACAGAAATCTAGGAGAAACCTTGTGAAGAAAACTTGCTGTAGAGACTATTCTCTCAGTCACCGTTCAAACAGAATTCTGACCAAGAAGTTGATTATTTGGCTCTAACACAGAGTTTGTGCAAAACTAATTAAAATATGCAAAAGTAATTAAAATGCCTGTATCTTTTATGGAGGCCTGAAAATAGTAATAGTAATAGTAATAGCAATAGCAATAGCAATAGCAATAGCAATAGCAATAGTAATAGTAATAATAAATTAAACTAAATACAGAGGGTTGGGAAATCCAAGAAAATTTCATTTAATGTGATAATTTAAAATATCATAAAATCATATGTCAATGAAATTCGTAACGCCTTGAATTGCAGTCCCCCAATGTTTCAATATAAATGTTTTCTTTCTCCTCGCCTGCCACAGCGAGTCTTTCAAAATGCTGTGTTGCTTCTTACTCCACTTTTCACAGAGTGCAGCCCGTGACCTCGGCAATAAGCCAAGCTCTTTTGCTTACACTGCGTTTCTAAGGCTTTCAGTTGCCTCCCTCCCACAAGACAGATAAATGAACCCGGAAACTGACCATTTAGCATTTTTGTAATTTCTGATCTGGTTGCTAGTACTAGCTCCAAAACTGTTACGGTTCTTGCTGTTCGCTGTGTTTAAGTATATAACATTCACACTTGTATAATAAACACATTTTCTAATCTTAAGACATTATTTGATAAAAGGAAATCTAGCAGTCTGCTTTGTAACTACTATTTGCAATGCTTTGACTTTATAGTATGCATTTTATTAGCATGTAGATGAAGTTGTATTAAGATCTCTTTCAATTTAGACTTCATAAGTACTGCTTTAACAATGTAGCAGAGAGCACAATGTTTTGTCTGCAGTAACCAACACCATCACGTTGTGCTGATAAAGAAAAATAAGGGTGACATATACTTAAGGGAAGGATAGAGGAGTAGAGATGCTGTAGGGTCAGATTGTCTTACAGATTTGTGTCTCAGGTGTGACTGACAATCACAATGGAAATTTTTTTCACTGTTGGTGCCGCCTTCTTCTGTGGTTACTCTGGTGCCCAACAAATGAATGTTCCTGTTGAGATCTGTCTTTCATTCAGGGAATGGGTTGCATTTGGAAGAACTATATTGATTCTTAGAATTGTCCCTGTCAAGAGATCTTGTTAATAAAAAAAAATAAATTACAGTACCCTGTAGACTCACAGTAATTAAAAAAATGTAGTGCTAATAAGAAATATGTTAAAAGTCTCTCTCATGTCTAGAGAAGTTTATCATCCTTGTCCTGATTCTACTCATCAACAGAAAGACTGGAAATTGAATAAAAAGAATCATAGAATCATAGAATAGTTTAGGTTGGAAGGGACCTTTAAAGGTCATCTCATCCAACGCCCCTGCAATAAGCAGGGACATCTTCACTAGGTCAGGTTGCTCAGACCCCCGCTCGGATTTTGGTATTGTGTAGAAAGTTGTGCATTTTATGTAGAGAGAAAATGCTTAGGCAAACTTCTAAACACAAGCTAGAATAAGGCCAGTAACTCATCTCATGTTTAAGTTGTATGTGTGCTTACGTGACTTGATAAATAAGCCCAAGACCATTCATTAACAAAACCAAATATTATCCAGTGAAGAGGATGTCAACCTTATGCATGAGAAACTGGTGGCATACTGAAGAAGTTACTGTACTTTGCTCATTAGGGCTTTGACTATATTGCTCTTTCTCTCACAAAATATAGAACATTAAATAACACCCCCCCCAATTACATTTTAAATATTAATTTATTCACTCAGTTATTTTAGCATTCATCCTTTTACATTTCCTTCTTTATTCAAAAACTGTTTTTTTAAAAATAAACAATACACATTTTTAGGTTTCAATAACTTTTTTTAATAGCGAGAAGGACATTTGTTCTTTTTTTTGTCTTTCCTGGAGTACTAGAAAATTGGTTTTTCAGAGTTATAAACAACTTAAAAGAGACTTAGAAATGAAAAGATTTGCAGCTCAGTTACAGCATTTCTTTTTAAGAAAAACAAACTGCAAAGACAGAGCAAAGATGTTCTTTGAAGAAACTACCTTTAAGTTCTTTGAGAAAACTCCCTTTTTTTCTAGCTAGCCTCCCATCCCTCTTTGTTTTTCCTCATGTTTTTCTCTTCTGAACTCCCCGGAATACGGACAAGAGTGTTTTAAATTGTGAGTATG
Organism: Charadrius vociferus; assembly: GCF_000708025.1. Taxonomy (NCBI): domain Eukaryota; kingdom Metazoa; phylum Chordata; class Aves; order Charadriiformes; family Charadriidae; genus Charadrius; species Charadrius vociferus. The sequence goes on from NW_009647856.1 coordinate 189,526, forward strand.
GTGAACACGTTCATGAATGCATAGATAAGATCACAAGTAATTTTAGATAGAATTGTGAAGGTATTTACAATATATGCAAGGCGTTTAAGCTTCTGTTACGGAGCTGGAAACATTAGCATTTAGGGCCAAAACTTATTTGTCTTTCTTATAATAGTGTACTCAGTAGAAATGCTTCCATGAGTTAGGGAAGCAGTTTTAGTTATAAGCTTTATTCTCATACTCTCCATATTTTTGTTAAAAAGTTTTGAACTTGTTCTGATGTCTATACAGTGCGGCTTTGGCAGCTTTGCTCCAGGTCTGAGAGTCTGAAAGCGTGCAGCTGCCCAGCTTTCCTCATTTCAACACAAGCTGCTGATGCATATGGCCAGGACCACCCATCTTCTTGGGACGTAAAAAAAATAATTAAGTACAGAAGTGTCAGGACATTGGAAGAAGGTGTCTTAAATCAAGCAGGATTTAGACAGGAGCAGTATAGCAAAGAGTAATAAGAGGAATTGTTAAAGAAACTTATTTGGCTCCTGAGTTATATAGAGCATCCAGCAACAAAAACAGTAGATACCCTTTACATAGGCTCAGGGAAGTTTAATATCAGTGGTGAATTATATGCAGTGTGGTAATGAGAGAGAGGAAAAAAAAAAAAAGCCTGAAATATAACAGATAGGTAAAATATTTAAAAAATGCAAAGAAGCCGGATATACTTCTGAAATCAAAGATAAAAAGGAAATATGAAGTATACAGAGAAATATTCTTTGCTTCTGCATTTTCTGCAATGACTGTCATGCATTAAATTCTCTCGTAACAATCCAAGGCTCCATTCTCTCTTCTGGCCAAAATGCCTCATCAAGAATTATCTGTGACATCAAGTCAGTTAATCAGCCACAGATTTTTTTTTTTTTTTGCTTTCTGTGTGTAGTCATTCTTTAAAGTTGAGGAAATTTGTAAATGTTGGGAACTCTGGAGTAGTGGTTATATTGATAAATAAAGTTAGCTCAACTTCCCTTTTTTATGTGTTTGTACTTGCTGTTCTTCAGATCCTGGCTGGTCCTCAAGGCCAGGCTGTAGTATTAGTATTTACTAATATTTTAATAACAATTTTCTAAATAGATCACAGAGAAAGAAAAAAAAAAAAGTGACATTTTGGCTTCGCACAGTTATCTAGAGTAATTTCTTTGCACTCTTAATGGGATTCTGAATCTATATGAGTCCACAGCCTGGCTCCACACTTAGGTGTGTTAAAAAATTAGGCCAGTAGGACTGAGGAAGAGCCTTGTAAAGGTTGAGAAGGAAATATTATGAGGTCCAGTAGGTATAACCAGCAACAGACTGCAAATGAATTAGTAGTTGCATTTGATTTCCAAAGGAAAGGATGTGACAAACCACACACATTCCCAAGGCAGGAAAAAGGAAATGTTAAAATATATTAAAGTGGGCTCCAAATTCAGATGTTACCACTCCGATTTGCTTGGGGTAATAGAGAAAGAGAGAATTTGACCTGGAGACTTAGAAACTTAATTCTGCATAAAAATAGGAAATGCTAACACAGAGAGCCATTAAAATTGATGCCAGATGTGCTAACACCTTGAATCCCAATGCAAATTAGGAATTAAAGGTACTTAGAAAATTGGGCTCCATGTTTTTACAGGACATTTTGTTACAATGGAAGCCCCGTCATCTGGAATGCTGATCTGGAATGTCAAGAAATACTGGCAACCATATTTCATAAGTTATCATCTGGTCTAACGGCAAATGGTGTTAGGTGCAGAAATTAAATTTTATTGCACGGATTATACACAGTCATACAGTGGGATTTCTGCACTGTGATAGAAAAATGTCCCTCTAGCTCCTGTAAACAGATCTGACCCAACTTTATATTAGCTCAGGTGTTGGAATCACTATAGCTACATTTGCTTAAGAACCTACCCATTCTCCAGAAGGTTTTTGCTATCTGAAACTAAACTTTGTTCTGCCACATAGGTAGTGTTATCAGCAAAACAATACTGTGTGATAGGAGTTAAATTCTTCTCTTCTAGTGTTTGATCCATGAAACTGGTGCCTGACTGTGGGTGCTCTGTGCAGAAGTCTGAGTGCTTTAGAGGATAAGCTGAGCCATTGGGTATTAAATGGCTCAGAAATGGAAGGTGGGAGATACCTCTTAAGAGCTGTCTTCCTAAACTGGAGACACTTTGAGGTCAATCTGTTTGGTTTGGGGTTTGAACAGGAAGCAACATCTGTATATCTCTGCAACATAAATATACATTGCAGATGCTGACCTTTAAGGTTACAAACAGATATGTGAACAGAAATCTCAGAAGAATTTGAAAATAGAGTAGCACATGGTTATCATTAGCCAGGGATGGTACATTCGCTGCAGTCTGCAGTTGAAAGGCAGAGACTTGCAGCTTGTGAATATAAATAATAAAGAGTTGTTCTTTGGTACACCGTAGCCTCAGATGACTTTCTCTAGCAAGAGAAGACCATCACCAGTTGGCACAGTAGATACTCATTTTCTCATCTACAAAAACCTTGGTGAAGTAATAATAAATTATGTTCTGCAAATGTTTGTAGGCCTCACGTAATAAAATAAATGAAAAAAAAAACCTACTTGAAAAAAAACAGTTGTTGGAGAAGAAGAAGAAGTTTCTTTTAAAGTTGTTTTCTAAATGGAATTGGTAATATACATGCTACACAAGAGATGCAGGACAAAGTCTTCCCTTTTTCCATGGCAACAGAAGATTGATCCAAGATACATAGTGTGATAACTTTGTGTTAAAGGAGAAATATATTTTTGGAAACACACAGTGTGGGTGATCCTAGTCTGGCATGGTTTGGGTCCTCAAACCACAACATTATGCTGCACAGTATCTGTTTTGCAAGCATCTATTTCCAGGAGTTCCAACAATAATGTGATAGCTCTGACTGTATCTTTCAAAAATCTCTGGAGGCTTAGTATCGAAGGTAAAAGTCTCTAGAAATAGGTCAGTATTCTCCATGGGGATCGCTGATGTTATTTATCAGGAAATGATATTGAATAAATCAGGAAGTCTAATAAAACTAGTGATAATTGGCTCCTTTGTATAAATGTTAGATATGAAAATAATAGTTAAAAATTTCATATAGATTAGACTTACTGCATAGTGCTTGTTTGAAGAGATTTACTTTTGGAAACATAAAAGTTTTGTAGCATTTCTATGTGATAGATAGTTCCTAGTGACATTCCTTGTCTTCCACATCGTCACTCTTCCCCTTCTCAAATCTGGAATTATCAATGAAACACCTCAAAGGAGACCTTGATTTTCACTGAAAAAAAAAAAAGTAGTTCTGTGATTCAATGTCACTCTAATCATATAAAATGATTATAAATTAACTTTGAAGTCATAGGAGCACTAGTTGTCATGTAGCAAAAAAATCTTCATAATATTCTTTAGTATTTTATTACCAAGTACATTAAAGTGGTGCCATTTTTAAATGAAGAAAAAAGTAAGAAGAAATTATGTCCATGAGGTCACACCTATCCCTATCAGTCTCTGCTGTAAGGAATTCAAGTTCTGACATAACCCCATTGGGGGTTTAAGTACATAATTGGTTTTTTTGTCTGGAATAGGAGTGCTCTGGTCAACAAAAAATTGAAATCTGTAGATTTTTCATGAAGCTGTTGAAAGTAATGGTCACTACATAACTGTGTCTGCTGAGAAATATGCAAATGTCTTTGTTTTCACAAGTAGCCAGGATTGGAAATCTCTTTCGTTGTTCCATTTTTTGGGTTTTTTCAGCCTGTGAGGTTTCAGGAATTTGCAAAATTTGAACTCCAGCCGCACTCTTCCAGCATTATCATTACAGTGTCCACATCTGGCTTCCAGACACTATTTACTTCTGCTTATTTTTTAAAGATGATATTTCCGCTCTGTGCAGCACTGTTCGCTGCCTAATTGTAGATAATTTAATAACCATATGGAAGAAAATGATAACTTTGTTTTTCAGTAAAGTTTACTTTGTTGATATGAAGCACAGAAGTATTATGCTCTGACTGTCAAAATACATTTTACAGTCAACATTTAATTCTCCTTCAGATTAGGGAGTTTAGGATCAGAACACGGTCCTGTTCCTAGTGCACAAGCAGTAAAAATCACAAGCATCTTTGGATCCTTTTGCACTCCTAAAATAGGAATTTACCAAAGTTTTCACCTCCCTTGAATATGGGGCTTGTTCATGCCCCTATGAGTGTGACTGCAGCATTTCAAATGTTGTCTTGTACCATAACTGTAGGCATAAAGCTGTTACCAGTAAACACATCATAAAGGCAGCAATTTTAAGATAGTATTTGGTTGTTAGCAAATAGTATTTTTTCTTCCAACAATAAAATTCATGAAAAGGTGTTTCAAACCCAAATTTTGGAGGAAATCTGTACATGTATTTTGCTTTATGAGAGTCCTGGTCTGTGTCCTGTGGAAGTATTTCACACCATGCCACTTTTCTTCAGCTTCTTTCTTTCTGAACGGCTAGGAAAATCTAATTTTTTGCTTTCTCAATTGAATTATTCCTGCAAAGAATTCTTAAGCCTTGTACAAACTTCAAGCAAAAATCAGAGGATAAACTATATGCATTCTGCTGAAAAGAATGTCTTAAAAAGTGCTGTAATTCTTAGATAGAAGCTTAAATATACAGGCATTGGATATTATTGACCATCTTAAATTATTAAAAGCAATTACATATTATTGCATGTATTGATTTTTAAGATTAATTTTTCTAGAATTTTTAGGGCTTGAGAGCCCTTGGCTGCCATGGAAAAATAAAGGAACTTTCTATATCAGAACACAAAACCATCAGGGATACTGGGATTCATGTAAAACTTCACCTCTTTTCTTGGTGTTTCCTGGAAGCTTCTGTATTTCTTCAAATTAACAATGTCCAAAACTGATCTTCTTTTACTCTGTATGTCATAGAATCATAGGATCATAGAATGGTTTAGGTTGGAAAGGACCTTGAAGATCATCCAGTTCCAACCCCCCTGCCATAGG
>NW_009647856.1:196054-248474 GCF_000708025.1 Charadrius vociferus
CAGGTTGCTCAAAGCCCCATCCAGCCTGGCCTTGAACACCTCCAGGGATGGGGCCTTAACAACCTCTCTGGGCAACCTGTTCCAGTGCCTTACCACCCTCAAAGGGAAAAATTTCTTCCTAATGTTTAACCTAAACCTGCCCTCTTCAAGTTTATAGCCATTCCCCCCTGTCCTGTCACTACATGCCCTAGTAAAAAGTCCTTCCCCAGCTCTCCTGTAGGCCCCCTTTAGGTACTGGAAGGCGGCAATAAGATCTCCCCGGAGCCTTCTCTTCTCCAGGCTGAACAGCCCCAACTCTCTCAGCCTCCCCTCATAGGAGAGGTGCTCCAGCCCTCAGATCATCCTCGTGGCTCTCCTCTGGACATGCTCCAGCAGGTCTATGTCCTTCTTATGTTGGGGACTCCAAAAAAAGAGAGTGGAGTAGAGGGGCAGAATCACCTCCTTTGACCTGCTGGCTGTGCTCCTTCTGATGCAGCCCAGGATACGGTTGGCCTTCTGGGCTGCGATTGCACATTGCTGCCTCATGCTGAGCTTCTGGTCAATCAGCACACCCAGGTCCTTCTCCTCAGGGCTGCTCTCCAGCTATTCCCTGCCAAGCCTGTATTTGTGCTTGGGATTGCCCCAACCCAGATGTAGGACCTTGCACTTGGCCTTGTTGAACTGCATGAGTTTGGCTTGGGCCCACCTCTCCAGCCTGTCTAGGTCCTTTTGGATGGCATCCCTCCCCTCCAGCGTGTCTACCTCGCCAAACATCATTCATTCTTCATTACACTGTTCTACACTCTCACAAATGATTCTCCTCTTTCGTTCCTTTCCATTTTTTTCATTCTTCCATGAATTTTAATGAGTCTTGAATTCTGCCCTTTGCTTGACTCTGAAATTCGCTCCACAAGAGCCTTAATTTCTACTGAATTGTACTGTACAAATTACAGTCTAAATTGCTGGTACTATTATTTCTTTCTTGCTCTACAAATCCTTCACCAATTTCTATCTTAAACATATTTTTCCCATCACTGCTGTGGATTTTCAGGTCTTGCCTTCTGCTTCCTCAGTCAGTTGTCTGTTGAATGCCATATTTAGATGACTTAGCAAGCCTAGCTCAATGGAATAGTTGAATTTCTTTTAGACTGTTACACTTGGTTCCTCATGTGCTGCTGATATGTTGCTACACATCATTATCTCTTAGTGACACAAAAATATATCTCAATATAACTCTGAAGGCATATTTCTTACCAGCATGTATGGTATGATCACTATGATTAAACATAAAAAATTACATTTCAATAAGAAATGCATTTGGATCTTCTCCAGATTGAATAGATGTCTTCGCTCTTTTATGGGAAAAATAGCACAAATTGTACTGTGTCATTATTTGAAGAAAACCTTTTAAAATGTCCTATGAAAACATCAACTGCTTAATTTATTCATACCTGATGATGAAACTAATCTGCTAGAAAATGGACTAAATGTATTTTAAGTTAGATGTTTGAAATATTGATCTCTTATTCTAAACATCTCATCATGCTCACAGCAAGACATCTATTGAATCTCACTAAATATCAGTTTTCCTATTGTTTTCTTCCTGAAATTGTTATATACAGTGTTTTTGAAATTTAAATATTGGATCTGGGCAATATAAAGCTATATACTGTTTGTAAAAGAAAAAGATTAGGTTTAAATGTGTATTGTTTGGCTTTCTGATCTCAAATTAGCCTATGAACTTAGAAATTTCCCAGGGTCAATAATCTTTATAAAGTAATCAGACAGGAAATTAATTCGTAGAAAGGCAACTTACAAATTGAAGTTGCCACAAAAGCAGTTATTTACATTAATGATAGGTTATGAAGTTACACAGTAAGAAAATATTTTCTTCTTTGAATAATCAGCAAATATCATAGAAATATTAATACTAATACAGTATTTGAATTTCATTTTACAATGCTCTTAATTTTTTTAATATTTCTGATTTACTGACTCTTGCTTTTTTTTAACAAATGTCAATAATGAGATTTGCCATCCAAATATTTATTAGACTTACACTACCCTCACAGCAGTAGCTACATACTAAATTTTGATTTATTAGTACTCATTGTCTTGTTTTGGTAAAATCAGTTATTTGGTGTTGCAGTAATTCTTTTTATGGGTAAAGCATTGCACTGGAAACTGGAAAAGATTCAGCGTGAGTAATAGGGATGATCAGAGGTATGGTACAACCTCCATAAAAGGAACAGAGAAGTAAGCAAGGAACCTGCGGTCTGGAAAGGAGGTGGCTGAGGGAATACGACGGAGATCTGTTCAGTCGCAAGTCGCGTGAAAAGGGTGGATAGGGATCAACTTCTTGCTGTTTACTTCCATACATAATCTCTTGGGCATGAAATTAACCTAGTTTGAAAATTCAGAATGAAGAAAAGAAGATGGCTGTTTCCAGAATGTATGGTTAAGCCGTGGAATTCCTTATCACAGGTTGCTTGAAGTTTACCTAAATCCTTATGGAGATTTGACAAATTCAATATGATTGCATAGATTTACTGCTTTGTGTTTCAGAGCAATATAAGACATAAACACTAGTTAGTAACTTTACAGTAGAAAAAAGAACCATCCATCCTGTTAGGAAGAAGAGAGGATTTACATCCAAATAAGAGCACTTTTTTCTGTAGCTGAGAATTGTTCGTAACCATGTAGAACAGAAACACTTAAATCATTTTTTTTAATGATATACATTTCCTGCCCATAAACACTTGCAGATCATAAGGCTACAGGTACAGGCAATGCCATCACATAATCTCAGTCTTCAGCTTCTACATTTTTTCCATTATAAAGCTCCAACATCCATCATTTTATAGCTATATATTGTAAGAATGAGTCAGTTGTTGCTGCACCACAAGGGATGCATCTGGATTGAATCTTGTTACCCAACATAAACGTCAGGCCATTAGGATTTGCTTCTTTAGGGATAATTCTGACTTGCCTTTCGTGAATGTTCATGTTTTTAACTGAAACAATGACCAAGTATGTACATTTTGTGTATATCATGGAAATTGGTGCAGTGCTAGTGCTGCTGCTTTCAGAGGAGAATATTCACTTCTGCATTGTGCTATGCTTATGGCTAAGCAGCTATTTCAATTGTCTCACTACACAGAATAAATTCAAAAAAAGACTGAAAAAAGAAGTGTTTATGCTTTCTTTGTCTGCCATATGAATTTGAACTTTTTGAGGAAAAAGGCGTCAGCAGAGAGTACATGTAGGAGTTACAGAAGCCGTGCTGTCAGGGACCTAGGGAGGGCAGGAGAAAGATGAAGAGGTAAGGAAGTAACTTGAAACAAAACAGCAAGTCCTTTTTTGTAAGTTGAATCTAGGGATATTATGGAAAATTTCTACAGAGTAACACCATTGCATGCTGCACATCTTGGTTATCTTTTGATTATATAAACAATATTTAAATTATGTGAAAAGAAAATGTATATTAAAACTTAAGGTAAATTGCTGAGAGTTGTAAAATGCCAAAAATAATGTTGACCGTACGGTGTTAATGCATTTACTTGTTCGCATGCAGTATAACACTATGTAAATGCTTATGTGATCACGTACTTTATAAAGAGCATCTTTGCTCATTCATAACTCAGATGATGCTCCCTTAATGAGCAGCAATTTATTATTTTATATTTTCATTGATGCTTGTGTGTGTCCTCAGGTCTTATTTACACAAAATTAAAATTGTGCAAATAAGTTAGAAAATTATGTTATTTCCTTCATATGTTATTCAATTCTTTGTAGTGTCTATATGTTTTGCAAACATTATTTCTCTTCACAACCTCTTCTGTTATTTTCTTTATAGGCGTAGAACCAGGGATGCAGAGATGAAGAGAGCAAACAAAGCTCTCTGACTTCCTTTGACTGAAAATACAATTTTAGTGCTATTTGCAAAATAATGTAGGGGCAGACTTAAAGTTAAGAGCAAATTCAGAACCTAACTTTGAAGGATATTTTAAATATGTATGCAGACAAACTATGCCAGTAAAAACAAGATAATCGTGTCTCACAGGCATTAAAATCTTGGCTTCAGCTTGTGCTACATACCCTAGCTGAGAATGTAGCGATTAAGTCATCACATCTGAGGCCGAATTCTGAAAGGCGTGCAGTTTCTCCTACACATGGATAAAAACCATTCAGTTATTTGGTTTAGAATGTTTCTGTATTGCAGGTAACAGCCTGTAAAGCTTGGACTGAAATAGGAAAGGTACAGAGGTCAATTTTTATAAATTTTGAATTGCCCATTCTAACTAGTCGAAAGTTAAAGCATTCACATCCTGCTATTTGTGAAATAAAAGAAGCCCAAGCAGCACTGCCTTGCTACAGCTACACTGGTAGACAGAAAAGATGAAGCTAGAGTGAGGATAGAGACAAAAAGTTCTAAAATTTTGTTTTATGACAGAAATTTCAGACTAAGTTTTTTCTTTGCATCTGTTTAGGTGAGACTTATAAAAAAATCATGCACAATCACATACTTTTGGGTCGCCAAAGAGCTAAGATCTACCAGTGATCACCATATGTTAGTGCCTGCGTTCCTGTTTTACATGTGAAAAAAATAGCCATGTGTCAAAGGCAATAATCTGGTACTAGGGAATTTTTTTTCAGAATGATAAATATATACTATTTATACATGACAAATATGTGCATTTTTGTGTCTCTGTGTGCATGCACACGTGTTATTTATCCATGTAGCCCTTAGTCTGTTTACCTCAGGGCTAATTCTTGAAAGTTTTAAAGCGCTTCATGCAACCAGTGTTTTTCATTCAATCCACTACATAAGTATTTCCTTCTTTCCCCTATAGAGGTAGAATTTCCATTCCAGTAAATGACAAATTATACTGGCCTTAGGCCAAGATTAGTAGGCCTGGAAGATCAGCTCAGTGACAAATTTAAGGCATCTCACCATGGTTTTAGGCCGGACATCACAGAAGAGAAGAGATTCTCACTGAAGCTAAAGCTTTGCTTGAGCAGCAAAATGTTCTGTGATGCTCACAGCACCATTAGGTGAAGAAGTACCATTTTAGGTTCTTTGGTTCTTGAGTGAACAAATCTGCAGGATCTTCAAGAGAAGGATTCCACAAACACAAATTATGGTCTACCTTCTCCTTCTCTTTGGAGTGAATATTTTCAGGTTTGAAAAAGATTCAGCAGTGTCAGAGTACAAAGGAGAAAAGTGTATTTTATGAATGTATGTGGCCTTTCATAGGAGTTTCACTGCAAAGGAAAAGTGTGCATAGTATGCCAAAGTTATAACTACCCATGTTTCACGAGAAGCAAGGTTTTATGTGGGATTCTCTGATGCACAGAATAAAATATGCACTTCAGCGTGCATTTTGCCAAACATTTTCGTTCATATGATCACCTGTCAGAGGTGCAACTGTCAAATGTAAGATGAAAAATACATGAACACATTGAGTTGGTCAAATTGTCCCTTTGTAGGAATGTGTAGAAGAACTCATGTAGAAGATGGAATATCTTAATGGTAGTAGCAGTAGCAATAATAATAATAATACCTTATACCTATGTATCACTTGCCATCTGCAGGTAACTAAAATGTTTTGTAAACAGCTTTTGCAATTTCCTGATGTGTAAAGTTATCTCCGCTCCATTTTATAAGCTGGGAAAGGTCACTGAATGGTTTGGTCTGTTATTTTCCAAAATGATCTGTTTTACAGGGCATACAAAAAAGCTGATACCTGAGTTACAAAGCTGCTGGAATTGAAGTCAGTAGGATCTGTAGGTGCTTATTTGTTCTAAAAATGAGGATAGAAATTGTAGTCAATAGGTATCACAGCAGGAATTACAGGGCCCTGCAGCCACAGTTAACTGGCCTGAGCTCCACAGAGCAAATCAGAAGCCAGAACTCCCGAGTGACAGTCCTGAGATTCTTACCTATTCCTTTCCAAGAAAATAATGTAATTTATACAGATACAGTTGTTTGTTCATTTTGAGGGGGGGGGGGGGGGAAGAGAGAAAAGTTAATATACACAAAAATGGGCATTTGCAGAGAATAAATGTATTTGGGGCTGGTCCTTTAAGCACAAACCTTTAGGTTCTGGGCTGTGCTCAATTTTAAGAGTCCAAATTCAACATATTGTAATATATACAGTGGAACTTATATGAATGTTAGTCTAATGAACACATAGCATAATATATAAGCAATGGAAAATAGCCTCTTAATGCATCTCTTCTTTTTTCATTGATGTTCACAGCCAAGGGCTGAATGACTTCACTATTAACAAAGGGTACATAGAAAACTGAAGTGCCTGAAGTGGATCAAAGGATTGATGTTAATGTAGCGTAAATTAAGAAAAACAGAGTAGGGATGTCACCTAAGAATGACTAGTTTGTTTGTTGCTCTTTCAGGAGTTCTGCAAGGGCACAAAATACCTGGAACACTGCCATGTCTTACTGCCCTCCGCTGATGGATGAAGCTGTGAGAGCAGTGGCATTTCACTGCCACACACTAACATCTGTCACCATAGCGGGTTGCCCAAAGGGATGTATAAGAAATGGGGTAATAGTTCTGGGATTGCTATTGCAAAGAATTACTTAGGACTTCATTCAGAAATTTGACCTGGTGGCATTTGCGTCTTGTCACAATTCTACAATGTACTCAACTAATTTAGATATCAGAGCTTAAGTTCAACTGACTTTCCATGAGTTCTAAGTTCTGAAACTTGGCTCTCGAGAGTGTTTGGTGTTCTTCTAATGGTTACAGTTACAACATAAAGGTGTCCATACTGGATCAGGGAAAAGTTTGTCTCTCCAGGGGCTGATGTCGAGGGAAGGGTGAAGAGAGAAGGGCTTTTAGTGATAGTTCCTGCAAACACACTCTCAGCTTCTGGTGCTTTGGGTGTTTCCAAAAGGTGGTGTCTTTGCTTTAATAACTCTTGTTATTTTCATTGATGGGAAAAGTTGTTGCAGTGTTGCTTCCATCACTATCAAGTGGGAATATACGAAGTTTATTACTACTTTTGGAAAAGCTAATGTTGAACTATCCTTTAAAATGTCATTGTATTCATTGGACCAGTTTCCCCCTTTTTTCCTACTGAAGTGCCTATATCCTTCCACAATAAGTCTGCAGCCATTGCTTATTCCTCCCTTCCTCCTCTCCAACACTCATCTCCATAACCCACAACCCTTGACTATCCTTTCAGCTCTCCACACAGTCCTCATGTCCTCTTATTTACAGCAGTGGCTGAACACTTTAGCCTCCTGGCCAACTAGTTTGAGTTGACCCATCTGACTAGTTAGCCAGCACTAAGTTATATGTACTCTGATTGGTTTGTTAGTCTTCCAAATGTTCATAAGTTTCTCAGCATCTAGGCCAAACCCCACAGGCTGTCTCTCAGACCTGGCAGGCCAAGGAAGTCGCTCTGTGTCTTAGAATAGACCTTGGTTTATATCTTACAGGTACCTATACCTTACAGGTACAGGTACAGGTACAGGTACCTATACAGGTACAGGTACCTATACCTCACAGGTACAGGTACAGCATTAATTATTATATACATGGATCTCAATCCCCTGTATCCTTTGCTTTTAGATAGATATTAAACTATTTGTCCATAATAACAGTGATAATAGAAGTTGAGATGGAGATCTTCCCAAAGTAGTTGAAGTTAGGCAGTTTTGCAAGAAGTCTTCTCTGCCACGCTTTCCACTACACCTTACTGACTAACACAGAAGAAAAAAAACCCAAGAAAAACCTATAAAATGGCAGTAGATACATTTGGGCTGGAACATGGGAGAGTTTCTGATTATCAGAGCAGTGAATTGTAAAACACCATCCTGGGAAAGGAGACGGGGGCAAAGTATTAAAGAATGTTAGGATGGCTCTTGATAAGGCAATGAACTGGGTAGTTCCTGCGAATGGGAACAAGAAGTAGACTCAGTGACCCAGTAATCCCCTTCCAATGCTTTGTTCCTAGATGGTATCTTTTCTTTAAATGGTTATAAAACCAATCTGTTAACTGCTAATACCCTACTATTTTCAGAAAAGAACATCAAGACTCTTTCAAATAAACCTACACACAAGTTTACAAGTCTCTTTTTGACTTGAATCCAGCTTGCAGCTCCATAAAATGAGATGGGTACACCTTTGGATGTTAAAACTAATGGGTCTTTCAAATACTTTGGCAATCTGTAGTGTAAATTGAGGGGATCCTGCTGCTAAGTAAGGAAATATTTTCCACTCAGAGACTGTTAAAGAACGGTCAGGAGATTAAAGTAAGAATGAATCTGTTCCAAAGGATATATGCTACTATGTCTGACAGTCGTGTCCTACATCATCAGCTATATTATATAAAAAAAAGAATTAAAAAAAAATTGTAGCAAGAAAACATAGAAAAAATCAGTATACAAATACATGTCCATTAAGAGTGTTTTGGCGTGTGCTATGCAGGTTACTCTAAAATTAGAAGAGCTTATCACTTTAATCATCTACTGGGGCAAATTAATTGTCTTTGAACAAACTCCACTGCTTCAGTGAAAGTGCAGTGAGCCTCCCTGTCCCGTTTCTGTATACCTAGGACAGGTATAAGTCATTTTGCAAATGCTGATACTAAAATATTCAGCAGTGCAGTTCTAAATCTTATTCAAGGAATGAGCCTGATTCAAGACTAGTTCTTATTTCATAGGAAAAAAATGAAGTTGCTGTGGGAAACATATCCTACACATGAAAAAATATAGCAAGAACTGAAAATAAACCTCTAGTTAAGTGAATAAATCAGCTATTTAAATAGCAAAGGTCTGAAGACACAGTTTGATGGACAGTGAATTCTGTAATTCAGTCAATTAAAGGGAACAGGATTGACTGTATGATGAATGTAGATTTCTCCTAAATGCATCTGATACCGATCACTGAGTTCAGCAACTTTGCTTTATTTCAATAGGAATATTAATCTATTTATTAATATTTTAATCTACTTATTAATCTATTGCAGCTCTAATATTAAGCATATAGCTAAATCTGGAATAAGCAAAGCACAGAATTACCTCTATATTCCAGGAGGACTGTACCATGCAACAGTGTGCTAATTTTCTGTTTCACAATGCAAGGTCCCAGCTTCATCTTGCCTACTTGGCCCTTTTAGATTCTCATGAGATTGGCTGTTTAATGCACCTGAAACTCTCATCTCTCTTTCCACCATCCCACTCCACTGATTTTAATCAAGTGTCTTTTACAGGTCTCTGGCATGTCCCCTCTTGAATTTTGGTCCTGACTAAACAAGGTAATTCAAGTACGTACATAATTTATTCTTGGCTGTTTCCACCAAGGTCAGTGGAGCAATTAAGTAGCTTACATGACTGCTTACGTACCTTAAAGACTCTGTTTCATGAGTTTCTCAAATGCGACTTCCAGCATTAATGGCAATGAGTATCAGTTTAGAAAAATGGACTTGTGAGGTGAAACTCAGCAGCTCTGCCTCAGAGCTAAAGAAGAAGAAATATATGTTAAAATGGTCTTGGTGTGGGACACTTATTTCTAATAGAGAACTGAGATACAAACCTGATATGACTAAACTAAAGTGCAGCCTAATAGTTTAGTGAGAACAGTGCAAGAGCAGGTCAGGCTAAAGGCTTATATGTACTACATGCAAAATTATGAGGTTGGGAAATTTAAACCATTCTGATTAGGTGAAAAAAATCCCAGAATACTTTAGACTGTAAAGGAATGACAGTTAACTAAGACCTAATAAGCTCCTGATATGTAAGTGATGGTTCCTGTAGAGCCTCATGCAGAGATTAAGAATTTTGCTGTGGCAGAAACTTTACGTCCATGAAGTATTTTAAAACATAGTTTTCCCATAAATCAGACACTAAAATTGTACTCTGTTTTTTTCTGTCAACTATTCAATAATCTTCTAACTTCTGCGTGTCTTGTTGCTTCATTTACAGATGATTGATACTTGTATCCAACACTTGGCTGCAGCCTCCCATTATATCCACTTCTTGGATGTCTCAGGTTGCATTCATCTTACTGACAAAGCACTGAAATATCTTTGGAAAGGTTGTAAGTAACTCCAGGTTCACAAGATGCTGTACTGTAGAAATATTACCAAGTAAGAGGATGCTTCCCAATCTTAATTCAGAGGTTGCTGTAAACACAAACCCATGAGGTTTTTTCTTCAATAGCATCGTGGTGCCACGTGAGGTATCTGGCTTGAGCCATCTTGCTCCTTTATCTACAGGGTGTCCACATTGCTGCCTCACGATTCCTGTGGTGGCGGGTATTTACATATTTTAGTGTCAGCCAGAAGTGAAGGGAAATAGGGACCCCCTCTGTCTTTATGGCAGACAATGTCCTCTTAGGGAAGTTCCTGCAGACACAGGATCTCACCTCAAGGGCACATGGGGACATGAGGGAGAAAACCAGACTGGGCCTAATGCTCTCGGCCATCGCACTGTGTACTTGAGCTCACTCCGAGGGCTTGCAGGAGCCTGTTTCCCCATGACTGCATGTCAGTATATGACAGAAGCAGATTTGACCACTGATGTGGGCTTGTGCTCAAACTGCAGCATAGCTATGGCGAATGAGTCAAGGTATCATAAGCATAGTTTCATGAAATACAAGTGAAACATACTTGTTATATATCTACAATTGGAAAAAACAGGTCATCTACCACAATGTAGTCCAACTTCTCTACTGGTGTAAATGGACCCAGTCTCTTGATTCCCCATTGCATTTAAAAGCATCAGTTCTGGTCAGGTTTAGATATGATTTTTCAGCTGTGACTCTCCAAGATGCTGATCTAATGTCCATCACCCTTCCACAGGCATTAAGAGCATCACAGGATGGGGCTTTGAGCAACCTCGTCTAGTGGGAGGTGTTCCTGCCCGTGGCAGAGGGGTTGGATCTCGTCCCTTCCAACCTAAACCACTCTATGACTCTATGACACAGACCTGGCGCTGTACACCTAGAACTGCACAGCGGCCAGACACGCCAAAGGGACTGAAACTGTTTGGAAAAGAACTAAAGTTTAAGCATGGTTGATACATCGATTACTTAATCAAATTTTGTGACTTCAGTAAGAGTAAAAAATATGTAATACTATATTATGTGGAAAGTATACAACCTAGGAGAGCCTTAACCCCACTCTAACAGGACCACTGTAGACAACGCACTCTGTGTTAAATCATTCCAGGGTTTAATCGTCACTTCAGAGACCACAAGACCAATGCAAATGCTTAATAACTTTGAAGATATTTCCAGTGTGCTTCATGCTTTCCAAACCCTCCTTGGTTTATTTCCCTCTAACTGTCTCACCACAAACAATTCTGTTGTCATTACTTTTATTTTCTTTGCTTCTCTCTGACTTGGTCTTCTTAATGTCATCTCAGAACTTCCATCTCAAAACCTCTACTTCTAATTAAATACTTGTTAGAACAGAAAGTGTTTTTGAAAGACTGGTGTGCAAGAGTATGAATTGAAAAAAATTATTCTAAACTAACTACACTGTTCATTCTGAAAAAAAGATATTTCAAATACAATAATTTCCTCGTAACTTCCTGATTTGCAGTTTTTCTCATACTAATCCTTGAGGGATTTTCTTTTACCCACCGATTACTGTTGTTGACTTGCTTTTTCTGTGACTTCATATTTATGTTCAGAGCTCTAAACAGTGTGTCAGCCCTTTTGGGCTCTGGTTGCTTATACATCTTCCCGTAGAAGTGAGATATAGTAGGAACAGAAATTTGGGTTCAGTTCCAATTTATGTCAGGTGAGCCATGATCAGAGAGCTGACCTGACTTCTCAGAAAACCATTTGCACTATTGTAGCCTTTGCAGGATACCCAGGATTATGCCTCTGCCTCAGAGTCCCATATGTTATGGGTTCTCCAAACGTCTTGATTAAACTCTTCTGACTCAGCCAAGGAATTTCCCAACCAGTTATTTTTACTGTAAAGAAAGCCCTGGAGAGTTATAGATCTTTACAAAACAAAAAGCAATCATGAGACACACATCTCCACCCAGTGTTATCTTTGCCCTTTTTGTGATTTTTAGAATTAGGCAAACTTTGCCAATTTTACTTTCTTGAGCCTGGTTTTCTGGTATGCGACGGAGGATGGTTCGTTTCTTTGCCAGCTTCACTCTATAATACTTTGCACCATATGTTCGATGGTAGGAAACTCTTACCCCATGCTGTTTGAGTCTGGGACAAAAACTATCATCAGGTGGATCGACCATGTAGAACAATTCAGTACTGAAGACTTTTTCCTTGTTCCTTCCAACAAGTTTGAAGAGCCTCCCTAGACCTAGACAGGCTGCAGAATAGATTGACCATATCAAGATCAGAGCGGCTTTTCCATGCAGACTCTAAAACTGTGATTAGATAGAATGATATTCAGAAAATAAAGGAGTTCACAGCTAGATACAGATATATTCCAGATCCTGTATCTGTCCCAGTTTTGAAAAAACTTTTTTATTGTAGTTCAAGGCCAATATTGTGAAGGATTATTTGTTTTCTGCCAATAACTACACCAAAAGCACAGTAAAATATGGCAGTGATGCTACACCATTAGTCATCTCGCAGCAGATTTTCAGTAATGACATCAAAAGCAATGACAGTACTGTCACTTGTATGCCACATTATATTTTTATAGAACTATGTATTTCATTCACAACCTCTATGTTTTTAGTAATGAATAATAAGCAACATATTGTCAGGAAAATGAACAACAGGGTCTCATTCTCTGTTTTCAGACTAACTCTTACAACCGTACTTGGGTTCTTAGATTTTCATAGAATGCAGAGGAAAAGGCTGTTTTCAGGTGTAATTTACATTCTGCAGGTGTGAAACATACATCTCAGGGACATGTCCTTCCCTGTTTAAGGAGATGGAAGAGGACATCTATGTAAAAATCAGATTAATCTGGAGAACTAAACATGCTAGTGGCTTAGGTTGTAAGTAAGCAATAGAAGAAATATGTTTTAAGTTTAAAGTTGCCCTACAAAATCTGTAAATCGTATATACTTCATTTTGCCGAAGGAATTCCCTGTTATTTATTATTAAACACTAACCAGTCCTACCAAACATCTCTTAATAGATTGAACCTTGCAAATATTGAGGCATATCTCTTGTATTGTGTCACATTCTTTTCCAAAGTTTTATTTTTACTGTTGCGTTAGATTAAAATAGAAAACATATGGAGCCACAAAGTTCTTCAAGTTTCAGTCCAATGCAGCTTCATAGGAAACAGTTACGAGCATATAAATTGTCCATTCTTTCCAGTATCAGGTAGCATTCAAGATTATATTTGCCAACATACTACCCTGGTTCCAGGTTTATTAAATGTTAGAAGAAAAAAAAGGCTCTGGCCTGATATCCTGCTGCATATTTCTGTATCCAGAGGCTAACGACCTTTCAATTAATTCTGTTTCTAAATGCCAGAAAGAATCATGGATAACCTACCTGCGGGAGTAAATTATATTGATACAATTGCTTTCTTCTACTAGAGGAAAAGAAAGCTAACTAACCACTTTTAAAAATGTGGCTTCTGTAGGAAAAGGTTGGATTGGTTGGAATTCACTTAGGACTAATCCTAGAAGAAATGACACCCTGGCAGCTTTGGAGATACACTTCTCCTCCCTGTAAAACATTCTCCTTAAACTTCAAAACACAAACACCATTTAAAGTCAGGTGCAGTGCTGAGAAAGGTGTGGCTCTCTGTTAGCATTTCTGGGTTCAAAAGGAGGAAAGAAATCTGCCGTTGCCTTGAGACGCCCTCGCCAGCCAGCCTTGGGCGCTCACCAAACGGCATCTCGTCTGCAACAGTTTGGTTCCACCAAAAGCTGTTCTTTGAGAGCAAAATTAAATGCTTCCTGCACTAATATGAAACCAGTTACATTTCTTCTAAACTCATGACTACTCTGTTAACAAGTGACTCATCAACAAATACTATTACAATTTTTGCCTTTTAAATGGAAATTACATTGGGTCTTAATATGACATTTGGAGAACATTCTAACTTTTGGTTTGGGTTTTTTTGTTGTTCTGTTTTCTGATGGTTGCTGTAGGTTAGAAAGGAGATTGCAAGAACTCTGTTTTCTTGAAAAAAGCAGAATTTCTTAGGTATTATCCAGATATTTAGGTCTCAAGGCAGGAAGGATTTGGGAGTCCAACACACGTAATCAGAAATGAAGACAGCCTACACATGATTTGGTAAAGGACTAAGAATAATTACTCTGAAGTTTTCTCTTGAAGAAGCAACAAAAATACCATAGTACTGTCTTCTTACTGACTGTAAATTGCTCTTCAGAAGTGACGAGTAGGCTCCTGCAGTGCCAAGTTTCAGCCATCGTGTGCTCTTGAGCTGGGTGCCATAAAAAGACACAACTTCTGCAGCTGACACAGACCTCAGAGCACTTCGGACTTTATGTAGTCTTATCACTTTTTGTAACCTGGAGTGTGCTTGCAGGATGCTTTCTGCTTTTCCTGTTAGCTCTCTGCCTCAACTTGCCTCTTCGGCTTAATTTCTCTTGCATTTGCACTATAAGCAGTTCTCCATGTTTAAATTTTTCTTTTCCATTACTTTTTATGTGATTGTTTTTTGTAACCTTACTTTTTACTCTGATTGTTGTTTGTGACCTCATCTCAAAAATTCCTTTTCAAAAGCTCTGTTTTTTATTATGATGCACCCAGTCAAACAGTTCTGAATTCTGGAATGGCTCGGGATTCAGACCGTGATGCAGAACTGTATTTCCTAGCTACCCCCTCTTAGTAAAAGCGATTGAAACTTCGGGTAAGGATTCAATTATATATTCCAGTGCTGCTTGAGCCATTTGTTTGGGCCAGTGCTTTTGTCTGACTTATACCAAGAGATATTTGCTTTGCCAAAGATGTAATTATTTGCTGAAACGCTTTTATTAATCAATGTGCTTATTTAAGACATTATATAAATAAATAAGCAGGCTCTATCATAGTACAGTATATCTTAAAAAAAAGACCTATTTTGCCATGTGTTGATGATTAATGAATGGCTGTTTCTGGCAAACCAATCAACTGTAGCTCCAGGCATGGGACAGCCTAAGTTTCAAAAAAAATAGTAACAGCTCCCCTTATACACGCTTCAGACAGCCATACATTGCAGTTTCCATAAAAAACAGGAATTTGGACTTGGATAAGTTGATTTTTATTTTATAGCTTAGAGCTTATAGCTCATATAAATTGTGCACACATTCCTCAATGGCACAGGCCTCCCTAATATAAAAACAGATAGAGCCTTGTCTTCATGTGGTTCATACAGTGTGTTAGTGTTAGATTTTTAAAAAAAAACCATCCTGCAGTGGTTGAAAAGGAGCCCTCCTTGCTTTGCTACTTTTGTCCCTTTTGCACCCCTCCCCGCTTCCTGCTCCCTGCTGCGGTGGTGCAAACACTACAGCTCTGCACGACTGCCTCTTTTGTAACCAGCTTCAGCATTTTCACTTTGGGAAAAAAAAAAAAACCTGTAGGAGCATTACTGGCAGATAACAGACCGCTTTCATTGGGGTTTTTTTTCTAGTATTGTCTAGATGCCATATATTATATTGTTACAGAGCTTAGGAAACTGGCCAGCAGGGAGAAAGGCTACCTCGCTGTGGCTGTGACACAGCAGGTCAGGTTGAATCTCCTGAAGAGGACAGGAGACGTAGAGAGCTGGCTCTTCCCCAACGAGCACATGAGTATGCTCAGCCCGGGGGAGCTTTCTGGAGCGCAAGAGCCAGCGGTGGGGGGAGGCTGGGGGAGGCGGGTGCTCTGTGCAGCTGGGAGCAGGCTGACAGCCAAGTCGCAGAAGTGATGGAAAGAAAGAGACATTCAAAAGACTGAAAGTGGCTGGTTTTGTTTCTTCAGCTCAGGAAGGGAATGAAAGTTGCTGGACTGATACCGCCTGGAAAGGAGGGAGAAGAAAGAGTTGCTCTTCAATTTGTTTTTAGCGTGTCTCACTCAGCAGACCTGATTTTTTCCTATTTTTGTGTCATTTTGCTCTAGTTTGTTGGTTTTGTGTTTTAATACTGCACAGGGGCAGTGGCCACAAAATGCCAAGGGAGATCAGAGGGGTCATGGGTGGTTTTGGACACCATAAGCAATTCTCTTCTGCTTCAGCTATCACAGAAGCTACGAAACACAGCCTTAGGCATGCTCGGGGCCAGTGCAGGTAGCAGTAAGGCTCCGTAACACTGCCCATTGCGTATTCAATTCAGTTTCAGAAACCATACACTTTATAAAGAGGTGGGTGACAGAAGATAACTACAAGTGAGGAGGTTAGATCTGTGCTTTAGGCTCCCCAGTCCAGACAGACACTGACACACAAGTGCCCATGAGGGCCACCAAGACCATTAAAGGGCTGGAGCATGTGAGGTGTAAAGAGAGGCTGAGAGAATTGCGCTGCTCAGTCACAAGAAGAGAAAGCTCCGGCTGGAGGAGACCTTACTGCTGTCTCTAACTCTGATCAGAGGACAAAGAAGAGAAGACATGGCCAGACTGTTCTCAAAGGTGCACTGATAGGACAAGTCGCATAGGTAAAGTTCTGATTACATACAAGGAAACTTTTTTAATCAGGAGGCTAGTCAAACACTTGAACAGGATCCCAGAGAGGGTGTGCAGTCTTCATCCCTAGAGATATTCAGAGCTGGCAAAGACATGACGCACCTAGTCCAGTCGGATCCATTTAGAGCAGGACCAGGACTAAATGATCTCCAGCAGCCACTTCCACCCTAATGTATTCTACGACTCTGTAACCTAACCAATTATCTTATTTTCTAGTTTCCACAACATCTCTTATAACATTGATAGCCTCAGTTAAAACAAGGAATTCTTGCTCATTAAATGTAGCGTTTAATGTTCTTTGTAGAAACAGTCTTTGAAAACTTTTTTTACTCTTGTAATTTTTTTTTTCCACTCTTGTTGCAGACAGGCTGTTTTGAAATACACAGCCAAATTGGAGAAACAAGAACATAATGATGCTGACCCTCCTTCCTGGTTTGGATATGACCAGGATGGTAACGTACTCACCTTCACCAAAAAACACAAATCAGAGCCTGAATAAACAAATTCTTCAAAAGGAAAGATGAAGAAATTGCACAACATCTTCTACAGTTCAAGGCGTTTTCACTAGAGCATGAAAAGAACACTATATTATTTTTCTTAAAACCAATCATACTTTAATAAAAGGTTGTTTGTTGAATTATTAAGGAAGCATTGCAAATCTTTCTTGCAGGAGCGTGTACGCCTTCAAGCAAGACAGTCACACTGCAATAACATTGCTAACTTTCATATGTTGATTCAAGCTGTCTTCATCTTTCAATAATGAGAAGTTTTTGTAGTCCCATGCAGAGTAAGCAATAAAAAAATCTGCGTGTGTTTGGGGTTCTTGTTTGCCATGAAGGTCCTCTCCAGCACATAAACACTCTGACTTCCCACAGAACTTCACACTTGGCATGGCTGCTACTCATCAAGTACAGCATTCTTGAGCAATGAAGAGCTGTGAATAGGTAGTGACTACTGATTCCTCAATAAACAACTCTACATGCACATTTAACCACAGTCCTCTACTTCTTGACAGTCACTTGTGCATCCAGAGCCCTAATTCTTATAACAGCCTCTCAGGGTGAGTTCAAGTCATGAATGTTTACATTTGCAGATCTGAACTGTAGGCTAACTAGCAGCTGACAAGAGTCAGCACAAGCAAATGAAAAGGAGCGCAGTTGAGAAAAGTAGTAAAGGATAAATTTTCTCCAGTTACAAGAACATGTCTTCTCATCAAATCAACAAAAAAATGAGCACACATGGGATTTGCCATTCAAATCCTAATTACTGATAACCCGCTATTTTTTCCTTGTCTAGAGAAAAATATAAAGTTTTACCTTATTCTAGCAGAACAAGATATTACTCAAATGTCTTTGGGGAAACTCCCAAAGATTTGTCTTTCTTCAGCTCATTCTTGACCTTTATGTTAAAGTTCTAGCTGGTCTCAACATTTATTAGCCTGGAAAGAATATAATCAGAGTAGCTTTAGCAGTAGCACAATTTTTCTGATGGGTTATTTGAACTTCAAGCAAGTAACTACCAATCCTAATGTTTAACTCCAGCTAGGTTTAAAATATGAATGCCTTAGCTTGCTTACTTTTGAACTTGGAAGAAACTTGTTTTCTCACTATGCTCTCCCTTAAATTGCTGATGCAGCAGTCCCAAAACACATGACCTTAATCACAGAGGCTGACAGGCTTTGTAGTCTGAGTGAATAATGGAACCATTAAATGGACTCAATTTTGTGAAATATCTACTACACCGGTTTTATTTTCAATGCAGTATGAATTCAGAGAGGTGCTTCTTTCACTTTGTTTGCAGCAGTGCACAGAAAATCATTCATTTCAAGAATTTTTCAGGAAATCTAGCTATTACACATTTATTATTTTTATATATTTTAAAAGTAGTGTAATAATAATTACTAATAACTAGTAATATAATATTTCTTTTAGAAATAATATTAGTAATGTTTTATATATTATAGTTTATATTAAAAATACATATAATTTGCCATACACATCGGTGTCTACCACATCCAAACAAACAGTACACACAATGGCAAATAGAAAGTGGAGTTTTTAAACCACCCTCAATTACAGTAAAAACGCTGCCCTTGACTACTGAAGTCTGTTAGCCAGGGGCAATTTATACCTCTTGGGGAATCCTGCGGGAAAGGAAAAGTTCATTTCATAATGTACCATTATGTACATACACACATATACACAACTTAAAACTTGAGCTGACACTCTGAATTCCTCTTTGCTGCTCTCCATCGACTCCTTTGGCAGGAATTCTTACATTTCAGTTTTAAAACACAAATTTCAGTACTTCTTTTACAAGGTGCCATATATATGTATGGAAAGGCTTTTAAAAGATCCATTTACTTTACTGTGTGTTTCTATTATGGTAACACAAAATCCTCCACAAAAATCATGTATGTCCTTGTGCAGGGCGTACACACTTCCCTCGCCTCCCTCCTCTGCCTTTCTGCCTCAAAGAGCTTACAGTCCTGTCATGCGAGGCTGACAGTAAATCACTGGAAATGCATCAAATAAAAAGATTACAGTTCTCATTTATTAGGCCAACACTTCCCTTCTTTGGCTGCTTTTACTTTAGGGGAATGTTCATGTAGACTCTTATCTGAAGTCCAGTTGGTGGAGTGTTCCTCCTTGAAATCAGCCAGATCCATCGCACTTTTGAATATTTATTTTTAAAAGCTTTTCTTTGCAGACAAACAGTGGTAGACATAGCTAGAATTCTTATTTCTATCCACAAATAAATGGTTCAGGATGACATGGAGCAAGCTCTGTCATTTCATATACGAAGTTTAACACATACAGTACCCATTGACACAGCAGAATCTGTTTAGGGGTCAAACACCAAACAAGACAACCGAATAAGAACTACAGTTCTGAAAGTGGTTTTATCCTACACATAATGCAAATAATTTGGTTGAAGAAAATTCTCTGCACTTTGCATAAACCAGTAGAATACCCACAGTACTGAGACATTTAATTTAAAGATATAAAATAGCTTGCAGATCATGTCATCTTAGAAGTAAATTTTTACATTTTCAAATACCAGATGTTGAAAATGCTTTTTATTTTTAAACGATGGCTCCAAACTTTTGTTTGAAAGTTACCAGCTTTTAAACCGACATGGTAAGTGGGTCAAGTTATACAAATTCTAAATATGTAAGATCTTGCCATTCCTAAAAGGCACTAAAAGTAAACCAGACCTGTTAAGCACCAGCCACTGTCACAGGCAAATCTTGGCTTAAACGCCCTCATTTTTAGTATTGTTTCTCTCTTATATTAAGAATATGCATCAATGAAGTTTCATAATTTTACAGAATGTTCCTCTACAATTTCTTGATTTAATCTCTTTGGCATTTCACCTTTAAGAACTCTTCAGCTTGACAGACTGGATCCAGCTTTGGCTTTTAAGACATACTTTGCCATTTTGTGTGTCAGCCTTAATCCATTTGTCCGTTTCATTCCTTTGATTCATGTGACCTGGAAAAGAGAGGTCTTTTTAGTTTAATTTGACACACAGTAAACATATCTTCACATTGCCTTTTTTCTTCAGGCCCCCTGGCAATACTTGTAAGACTTTTATTGGGTAGAATTTGCATAGTTTTAGCAGGGGGTTCTGACATTTCATTCTTGATACAGTTTTTTGCATTAATCTCAGTTCCCATAATATGTTATTACAAAAAAGTTATGTTTTTGTGTTATAAAGTACCGTAGTTTTTATTACTTCCGCCTGAGTGGCCAATCCAGCCCAAACCATGACAATGGGCTAAGAAATAAGTCTACATTGGACATTAATCTGGCTAAGTAATTTGAAAAATTTTCATCTTTATTATAAACACGGAAAAGAGACATGGGTAAGACCTGATTTTCCAGATGACCAAACACATTCCTACTATTACTGCTTTATTATGATAATGGGTTAAAAAAACACCCACCCCAAGATGTGTCTGTCTTCTATGTTTCACATAAACTTTGTATGCATGCTCATGCTCACTGTATATCAGACAAAGGAATTCTTAATTTTACAATTAAGAAACTGAGGCCAAGAGAGAATAAGCAACTTTCCAAATTTATGCAGAAGATTTATGACCAAATTGGGAATTAAACTGGGATCTTTTGTGTTCCAAATCAGTGCCTTTATCACAAGATCAGCCTTTGCTTTGGTTTATCTTTACAAAATATCTTTTATTATTACTTTAGTGTTTGTGTGACTGAGCAAGTTCTAAGTTTAGAACTAATTTGAGCCTGGAATAGCATGAGGGATGGCAGGGAAGCAGAATCTGAAGAAACTTTGCAAACATGCTCTGCTCCGACCTGTAACGCAGCTGAAGTTAAATTTTGGCCATGTCAAAACTCATGGCGAAACTCCAACTGACATCACTGCATCGGTTTCCACAACTCAAGCCTATGTGCCAGAACTTTTCAATAGCGCTTCAGCGCTTTGGTACTTCGAAGTGTGATTAATTTAAGATTATGGGCCAAACCCACATCAATTCACTAGCAGGCTGAGGTACTGTTTAGAAGTATGGGATTTTCAGAGGAGTCCAACACTGATGGAGTTCTCCCACTGAATGAAGACGTACTTCAGATTTCAGTGTCCTTTGTTATCAGCCTACAACATGCCTTTACGGATCTACATGTGGATGTCCTAGTACAATATGTGCACTCCTGATTGCTCCAGGCAGCAAGTCTCAATCATACTCAGTCTCAATATCATCACTGTAAGGCAGAATCCACAGTTCTGCTCCCCATCTAATTACGGACTTAAATCTATGGTGATGATCACAAAGTTGGACAAATGTGTTTTCTGTGCAATCTGTTAAAATATGAAACTTCGATTCCTCAGAAAGCTTTCCCAAATCATCTATCTGCAACAGTATTGTATCAGAGAATACAGAACAGAAACAAAACCAAAAATCTATCTTTTATGTAGAGGTAGCCCTTAAAACATTAAATCAGCGTGAATTTTAAACAGAAAATAGCCTCCAGGTGTCAAAAAAATGAACTAACAAAGAAAAATTTCAGTTGATCCCTTAACAGAGTTGTAGAACACTGAAAATAGTTAGGTGGTTTTTTTTTTTTCCTAAGGAGAGAGGACACAAGAAATGTAGGGCAGAGATATATTTCCAGAAAGTGCATATTGGAGTGCTTGGTCCCAGTTCATCTCTCTCATGGTTTTGTCACCATGGCTCGTACTTCCATACAAGGAACAATCACTGAAGCACAGCATCAGTCCTGTAATCGAACAGTTTCATGCACTGGTTACACCCTGCTACGCTTTTGCTAAAAAGTTAGAGTTTTGAAGAAACACAGAAACAAATTAACAAGAGCTGCTTTAAAGTGCAGTTGTTATCTGAGCTCTGTTTCTCATTTTGCATTTGCTGTGTGAACTTAGAAAAATGTTTTGTTCCTTATGCTTCTTTTGGAGATTTGCCTGTGAAGGGAATGCAGAAAGTATCAAACTGCTCACAGGAAAGCGAGTGTCAAGTTCCACTCCCTAGGGATGAAGCTCTTCAAACTATTTTAAGGTTATTAAACCTATCGCCAGTAGCAGGTTCAAATCAAGCTTAAGATGTTTAAATAGCTTCGTATATGAGGTACTAATCAAGCAACAAGGTTTAGTTGGAGACCTTCTGATGACAGTTTGGTCTTAACTGTACTCACTGCCTGTACTCTGAATACTGTGGGAATGTAAGTGGATTTTGAGGATTACTTTGCTAGCATGTTAAATCACTAAAGCCAACAGCCTGCTGGATTGAGAATAATGAGGTTTAAACAAAAACAAACAAACAAACAAAAAACAGAGGAGAAGATAGATGCATTGGTATGCTCTGTGGCCACTTTTTCAATTTAACGCCCAGGAGAAAGGTGTTTTTTTTTTTTACCATGTGTGGTGTCTAAAGGCAGAGAACACTTCTGCAGAACTTTACACAGTCAAGTACTGACTGTTTATTCACTTGCCTTCCTGGAGACTGGAGAAGTTAAAGACAGCTCTGTTTTCATATCATAAAACACACGAAGAGGAGCATATTTTAAACATTTTCATTGGTATTGTTAGGACTGTGGTATATCTCAAAAAGGCTGCGAACAGCTTGAGTTAAATGCAAGCTGAAACCAATAAAAATTTGTAGGATAGCATCTCATCTAATGTGTTTTATAAAAGTTGGATGAACTTTCTATTTACTTGAGGGAATGTAATCTTTTCCAGATACAACCTGGGTCTTTGTTTGTTTTTTTAAGATACTGCTTAGGGACCAAAGCTTCACAGAGGGACAGTGTTTAGAGGGACACTGTAAAATAAAGCTCTTTCCACTCAATTCTAGTGGCAAAGAGTGAATAAAAATTGCTTCTAGGAAAGAAGGGAAGTTTTGAAGAAGTGCCTTGAGAACAGAGAAAAGAGGGAGGGACACGGCAGTGGACAGTGTTACTCCTGGGATCAGAACCATAACTCTGAATGCAACAGACCCAAGTTAGCTGCACAGTGGGAGAAGGAGTGCTACACTTAGACAGCTGTTAAGTTTCAGAAAAAAACTTAAGTTTCAGCAAACTGACATAATATAAGCTCTTTCAGTTATTTCCCTTTTAAAGGCAAGTTGCTTGCCTCACATTATTCACTGCCTCTTCAACTGTGTTTGTATTTAACCCTGGAACTCCAGGCAGCTAAAAACACAGACATTACCTTAAAGTAAACAATATGAAACTTTTGGTAACAAAAGCAGTGACACACATACATAAAAAGTTGTATGCAGAGTATGAGATTCATGCAGTCAGCTCCCTCCTTGCACACCTCCTTTGAAGCAACCTTAAGTCCACAGCACTTTATAGGCCACTTTCCCAGTACTACTGGATGAGGAGCCATTATGTGAGTACTGACAAGTAAGTTATTCCTGAAGGTAGGAAACACGTGTCTAAATCCCCTGTGTTCCACAGGACAATCCAAATCTAACCTCAGGTAGACATGAAAGTAGTTATTTCAGTGCATGCCTAAGTGAATGAGATTGTTGTAAGGAGAAAGGTGCTTCTCACCACAATCTACCTGGAGAACCAGACAGGGTGAAAAGAATTGAAGTAAGAGAAACCCAAAAAGTCAGAGACAGGACAGTGGTATCAATGTTGGTCTTTTCAAGGGAAGCTGGTAATTAGACAGGCTGACTCTCTCCAAAGGCACATGAGGAGGAAGGCCATCTAAGGAGTTCACAGTGGTCAAAAGTAAACTTGGATGCTGGATCAACCCATAAGGTAGAGGGAACATCTACCTCACAACTTTCACAGGAGAAAAGAGGTTAGAGAAGACAACAGGAGATTCCTCTCCATCCCCAGGACAGACATCTGGGGGAAGGCATAAGTTAACATAAAGACAGAGCCCTATTACCTGTATGCATGGTCACCAGAAGGCATGGCTCTGAGAGCCACTGTTAAGATGCGGCTCAGTAAAGCTCTAGTGCTGTAGATGGGGTGGGATTCGTACCAAAAGCTAAAAATCCTGTTAACTGCTGCAACTGTTGTCACACTGGATGAAATAGGGAGCAAGAATATCTCAACTTGGAAGAAGACAATCATTCCCAAAGAGTACGTTCGTTGTAAAAGGACAGAAAAATACAAAGAGGTTGGTTTGCCAGCTTGAGAAAGTAAAAATAGGAAGACACAATAACCTACAAAGACAAACATCCACAGCCTCTGAAGAGCACCTGTGACACTGTGGGTCTTCTACCAAGGAAAGTGATGCAAGTGCTGAAAACCAGATGGAGCAAGTGACTGCCAAAGTTAAAAGCTCCCTTGGCACTAAGCAGATGGATGGCATCAGGTCAAAGGTTGCTGCTGGATATGAACTTGGCACTAGAACTGGGGCCAGGGATGGAGAAAGATCTGGAATTAGATTAGTCCCTGGCACCACTCAGAGACGTAACATTTCCATGGTGTAAAGAAAAGGGTTATATTCCAGACAATTAAACTTGGAAATTGACACCATCAGCTACGGGATCCAAAGAAAGTCTCTGAACAATTGCAGGAGTTTTTCCAGCAAGCTTAGTTCTCAACACACAAGCTGGCAATGGAAGTGGGCAGAAGCATGCCCACTGGCTGCGTTCATTTAGTCCTCAAATTCATCCGCCCACATGCCTCATAACCTTTCTTTGAGTTACTTTGGAGTGGGTGGGAGCAGATGGTCACATCAACTTAGGACAAGAGAAAACAGGGCTGAAAGCAACCTCCTGAGGATGCACTATATTTCACCTGACATGCTTGCCTAGCCTGTTCTTCACAATCTGCAGTACTGACAGTCCCATGGCCTCACCAGACAAGTGCTTAATACCAGAAAGTTTATCCTACTATTTAGCTAAGTTTTTTTGTTGTTGTTGTTTTTGGTTTTTGGGGTTTTTTTACAGTAAGGTCAAATCATAATTTCTAGTCCTACCACCAGTGGACAGAGAACAATTTATTTCTTTCATATCTGCAGCAATTTCTTAAGTACTGGAAAAGCACAGGTCATCTTCCCTCAGTCTTCTTCAGACAAAAAAGACACTTTTTTTTCAGTCTTCCCTCATAAATCGTGTTTTTTAGGCCTCTGTTCATGTGTTCTCCTTAGGAGTTTCTACAGTTGTCCACATCTTTTTTGAAGTACAGTACTCAAAACTGGACACCTTCCAGTGAAGTATTACTAATGCCATGTAAAGCCAAGGGATTATTTTGAGTTTCCCAGAACAGTCATGTTAATACACTGCTTATTTTTTTCAACTACGTAACATTATTTTTTCCTGTTTACTGATGTTTTTATTGAACTGTTCCTCCTTTTGGAACTACACAGGTAATTATTCCTACCTTTGTACTTTGAACTTAAAAGGACCTATTGGAAAAATGACCTAAAAAGCATATAAATCAAGATTATTTGAATTTTAACCCTGCCCTTCAAAATATTTGTAACCCCTCTGGCATGACAGTCTCCTAAGCCCCTTTTCTGCTTGCATATTTGACACTTCTTAGCCTGCTACCCTTCCTCTTACCATATATAGTTCCAGATATAGTTAATGATCCCTACAGGCAGACCAGGAGACATAGGGAAGGCACAGACATCAAGTAGCAAGGGCTAAGCAGAATCCTCTCTTCTTACCCTCTTTGCCAGGAAAGGAAAAGAACGCCTTGATATGATCACCATCAGAAATTACTGGAGTTACTCAAATATTCTCAAACTAGACAGCTAGACCAGCGCTTAGCACAAAATATCTGGTTTTATAACAGATTTCATTGTAACACACATACTATTCCTACGAGTGCCTACTGATGTCAATGGAAACGGATGCCTTACCCTTGCAAATTACTCTGAAGAGTAAACTCCCTGGCACTGCTCTCTAGTTCCTTCCCTTTCTCAGCAAGTATCCCAATTTTGCAGGAAAGTCCCTTCCTTTTCCAAAAGAGCAAAACACCTTTTCACACTCTCATCACTCTGCCTCTAGACCATTCACTCCAGGATTTCATCATCTTGCTTTGACTAAATCCTGCTCTATTCCTTGGCTATCTTGCAAAACCCTGGATGTGACCGCTTGTGGGATTGTAGTGTACTGGCTTCCCCACTCAACGTGGAAATGGGAGCCACAAAACAAGGTGATGACATACATGTACCAGCAGTAAAGAAGTCTTTCCTAGAGCAGGTGACAGACTAGGTGCATGTTTACCCAACTCACAGAACTCTACCCTGTCTTCCTACTGGAGAGTCTCCTCTCTGACATCTCTCACAATATTCCCAGAGGCAAGTAAAGCTTCCTGAAAGCAGCCAGTTCCTGTGTTATCCACGAGAACTGGCTAGTTTCTGAAAATTAATCTATTTTTAAACTAACCTTTCAGCTTAGAAGCATAAAAATCTAGACTGCCATGCTCTTGTGATAGAAAGTTTTCTTCCACTTGGCAAACCCCCTTGTCTCTCCATTGTATATTTCTTTAGTGGCAGCAGCAGGACAGCTATAGACTCTGTACCTAAAACTTCAAGGGTGTATAATGTTTTCATGATATAGAAACGGTATTAAATGATTTTTACTTCTTTCATAATCTACTTGTAGAAGAAAATTCTCAAATATCAACTTTAAGATGAAGAGATTTTTTGAGAATGAGGGGAGAAGTGCTTGGCCTGCAGAAAGAATACACTGTCCCCATGGGATAAGGTAAAGAGAAGAAGAAGCAGGACACATCTCCCTTGCCATACCAAAGGAATGTTACTGACTTGGCAAAGAAAGGGGAGGCATGTTTCCAGAAAAGGAATCATAATAATTTTTTTTGTGCAATGCTGTAACCTCTTTAAACACCTGAAAAATTAGTGGCTTAATGCTGTTGTCTCTGCATAATTCTTGATGATTTCTGTTCCTTTGGGGTATGTATATTTCAGGGTTAACTAGAGCTGCTTTTGGCCTCAACCACCAAGATAATTTCCATACAGAACAGTGGGTTGAAAAATTGCATCCGCTTCAGCGATGACTGTCCTACATAAACACTGACTGGGTCGTGAAACCAGAGAAGTCATTCAGCTGCGTATATTTGAGACATCACTCTTATCTTTAATGTTGCCAGAGTAACAAGAGGATTGACTGGCTAGTGGACCTCATTCACCATTCACTGGGAGATGTGTTGTTTTACTGCTGAGGGGATTCATTCCACAGAGCCTTGCTGGAATCTAGGGTCCTTCCACAGGTTTCTAGCCTGAGAACTTCTAAACATAGTTTTTAAAAAAATTTGTATTTAATAACCACTAGTAAATTTAAGTGCTAGTTATTGTTCAAGACGGGAAAAGGTACACCTACACATTCCAAGACTATTTTATATAAGAAATCTACATATTAAAATTTTGTACATATAATTCTAACATTTCCTGACTTTGAGATGACCATCTTACATGGGGGCAGAAAATAAGCCTTGTGCATATTTTCTGAGGTTTAAAACCAAAGAAAAACTCAAAGCCTCACCCAATCTGCTATCCTATCAGGTCATACTGACATAATACATTCAAAAACAAAGCTGGAGCCTTCAGACACATTACGTTAGTGTTTCCTCTTGAGCAAACTGAGTAATTGGTAACAGCAACAACTTCTAGATAGACACGTCTGGAGAGGAGGAGAGAAATACACACCCTAACAATGAATTGTAAAACTGTTTTCTAAAGCAGGAAACAGCAAGACTTGGGATTCCCGAGTTCAGTTTTAAATGCATTAGAAGAATGCTTCCAGTAATTGCAGGCATCTTTCCATGTACTCTATTCCTCCATGCTCCAGCTTCTTCTGCTTTTCTCCTAGCTATCTCCCACCCGTAATTTCTCAGCCTATCCTGCACTGTTTAACATTTATACAGTACATTTATAAATATACCATATACCCCTTTTATGTCCCCTTTCCACCCAACAAAGACAGACAAACTTTTCATTATCTTTTTAATAGACATTCCCTAGCAATTTATTTTATGTGACTGTCTGTCCAACAAAGCAATGGGTCAAATTCAGCCCTGGATTACCTCCCACATATTCCTTGGATTAAAGCTGAGGATGAATTTGGCTCTAAGACTTTTGTTAGAGAAGCAGTTGTTTGGATTCACAACTCATTTACCAAACAAAATGAAAAAGTCATCTAGTAACATGGGGAGTACAATGGTACAAGTAAACATTTGAACCTGAAACAGATGAAACGAGAAGAAGCCAAGAGCAGTAAACTCATAAGAAAACGTAGATGCCTTTGACTATGGCCAGACAGACATTTATTGGAAGCCAAGATTAGTAAGACTTACCACTTATAGTTACGTGGTCATCTTTGGAGGCACTCTGTGTTTCTTTTAACTGGATCTCTGAGCTCACATCCACTTTTCTTCCAGATAACTGTAAATAGGCTTTGAGAGAGGCAGGTACCTTGACTGTAATTGAACCTGGTATAAATTTAAATGAAAGCAATTTAGTTTAACATTGAGATCAAAGCTTGAAACAGGCAATTATGTAGCTAACTTGAATCAAATCATCATTTGGGGATTTTTTGGTTTGGTGTGGGTTTTTTTGTTTTTGTTTTTTTTTTTCTTCTTTTTTTTTTTTTAAGAGCCTTCAGACACCATAACCTCTTTTTTTGGTCTCTGAAAGGATAAATGAAGATATCTTCATTTATCATAACCAGAATACTGTATGCCACATGTAAAAAGTGGTGTCACAGTATTTCTTTGACAGACATGAAGATTAACATTGACATACACTGCTAGAAACAGCTCTTGGCAGGGGATCTTATTACAGGAATTGTCAAGGGAAGCAAATCTAATAGATCTCAAAAATATTACGACTTCAGTTTCACCTTCTAGTTGCATATTTAGATTCCTGAGTAAGGACAGGGGATCAGATTTGATGATTAATCCAGCCACTACATGTAACCTTATGAAAGAATTGCTCCTCTGGAACAATGAGATACCACTTACATACTGTTAACGCTAGCAATTGTCTTTGCTTTACTGCACAGGGTCAGTTATTCATATACTTGAACAGATGCAATCTCAAAAGTGACTAACCTGTTTAGACTATGTATCACTAAAATGTAAACTACTAGCAAAAGTCCGGCTTTAGTGGCCCAAATAATTCTACCCTTGAGATTAAAACCAGAAATTCTGACTTCTGCTTTCCCTAAATATGTGCTTCTATGCATCAGACTGAAGGCAGATGCTGGGGCCCCAACCTGCCCACGTTAGTCAAATTTGGAATTACTCAGTTACAATCATAGAATGATTTAGGTTGGAAAGGATCTTGAAGATCATCCAGTTCCAACCCCCCTGCCATAGGCAGGGGGACCTCCCCCCCCTCAAAGGGAAAAACTTCTTCCTAATGTTTAGTCTCAACCTGCCCTCTTCCAGTTTAAAGCCATTCCCCCTCGTCCTATCAACTACATGCCCTAGTAAAAAGTCCTTCCCCAGCTCTCCTATAGGCCCCCTTCAGGTACTGGAAGGCAGCAATAAGGTCTCCCCAGAGCCTTCTCTTCTCCAGGCTGAACAGCCCCAGCTCTCTCAGCCTCTCCTCATAGGAGAGGTGCTCCAGCCCTCGGATCATCCTCGTGGCTCTCTTTTAGACACGCTCCAGCAGGTCCATGTCTTTCTTATGCTGAGGACTCCAGAGCTGGATGCAGTACTCCAGGTGGGGTCTCACGAGAGTGGAGTAGAGGGGCAGAATCACCTCCTCTGACCTGCTGGCTGTGCTCCTTCTGATGCAGCCCAGGATGCGGTTGGCCTTCTGGGCTGCGATTGCACATTACTGGCTCACGCTGAGCTTCTGGTCAATCAGCACACCCAGGTCCTTCTCCTCAGGGCTGCTCTCCAGCCATTCCCCGCCAAGCCTGTATTTGTGCTTGGGATTGCCCCGACCCAGATGTAGGACCTTGCACTTGGCCTTGTTGAACTGCATGAGGTTGGCTTGGGCCCACCCCTTCACCCTGTCCAGCTCCCTCTGGATGGCATCGCTCCCCTCCAGCGTGTCTACCTCGCCAAACAGTTTGGTATCATCGGCAAACTTGCTGACAGTGCACTCGACCCCACTGTCCATGTCTGCGACAAAGATGTTGAATAGTACAGGTCCCAGTACTGATCCCTGAGGAATGCCACTCGTCACTGCTCTCCACTTGGACATCGAGCCGTTGACTGCAACTCTTTGAGTGCAACCGTCCAGCCAGTTCTTTATCCACTGAGTGGTCCATTTGTTGAATCCACGTCTCTTCAATTTAGAGACCAGGATGGATATCGTGTGGGATGGTGTCAAACGCTTTGCACAAGTCCAGGTAGATGACATCAGTTGATCTTCCCTTGTCCACTGCCGCTGTACAATGTTTGGAAGCTGCACCCTACACATTAAAACTACCCCCTACCAAAATTCAGAATACACTTTCTGCATATGTGACCCTTAGTTTTTGCCCAATTCCAAAATTCACTTTAGAAAAGATAAAAAAGTTTCTTTAAATACAACCCAAAAGCCGAAGCAGAACACGTTAAGGAAAGTGATGTTATAACGTCAGAAAACAACCCTTGCTATGCCATTTAAATTCAGCAGAATCACTTGCCTACAACAGTCCTAATAAACAAATAACTGTCAATATAATTTAATTCTAAATTTTGCTGGATACACAAAAGCCTTAATATAAGAAAGGGAAAAGGTCTTCATCTTTGGGTCCTCCTTGGAGACTTGCTCAGTAGTGTGACTCATAAAATCCAACACACATGCAGCTAATTTATCACGAATGGGACATTTTCTACGCTGCGGCTGTCAGCAGTTACTCTGAATTTACAGGGTAAATGAAAACAGAACTTCATCAACTTTGCCTTTACTAAACTGTGCTGCCAGAAGAGATGTCAGGCAATGTTTTGAAGATAACATTAGTGAGCTTTTATGAAATACATTCCTCTTTGCTACTAATTCAAAGAGAATTAATTTGGTATTTGGTATTAAGTGATTCAAAAGGTAACTAGGAAATAATATAAAAATAAGTTTCTTTGCACCAATGGAACCCGAATAGCTTGTACAGAAGAATGGCACACACGTGATTTCAATGCATTTCTTTCACTATTCCTCTTTAGAGTAACTGCTAGGTTTTAATAGGGCACAGGCAACAAGAGAAGGGCACTAAATACCATGTTCATTTAAACCACCTGAAGTGTCTGACATGATAGTAAAATCAACTATGGAAATGCTATAGTGGGTTGTTGGTGGGTTTTTTTTGCAAAACTAGGACTAAGAAAATGCTTTGGGTTTTCTTATTTGTCATTCAGAAGATATGATATTGTAAAACTATGAATCCAACTTTAGGAGTGATCTCTTAATTAAGAAGCAAAATTCTAGTGAGTAATCAGGAGAAAAAAGGAAGACTGGTAGGGTAAGCCCCCCTCATCTTTGTTTTTCTGCCTTCCAATTTCAATAATGGGACATTTCACCAGGAAGAGGCAGGAAAAAGAAATGTAAATGTGATGGCTGTCACTCTACACATACATATATCAGCACGATGGAGTAAACTGTGCTCAAGGCAAAGTGAAGATTGTAATCCAAGTCAACTCTACAGAATTCTGCTGGGTAGATTACCAGGAAAGAAAGAAAGTATTGAAAAATAAATAAAATAAAAATCTGTAATCCATTTTGAGTATCATTGCCCCTTACAGAGTTTACTGTATTATAAGTATTTATACACATTTTCTAATAATGAGGTAAAAAAGAATGTAGATAATCAACAATCACAAACTCATTTTTTCCAAACAGATGAACAACCCCCTTACCTCCTTTTCTTTTACATCATAAGCTGCCACAAAAAAATATTAGTTTCAGTTTGCTAACCTTTCTGGGATTTCAGATCCACTTTTCTTAATTGACTGACATAAACATCTATTGCCCCATGATGTGTAGAAGCTTTTAGACTTCCATCTGATGAATCTAAAAAAAAAAAAAAAGAAAAAGAAAATAAAATAATTTGTGCGTTATTCACTCTTTTTAAATAAAAATTTGCTAGAATCTTTCTTTGTACTCTGAACTAATTTTGCCAATTCCTCTGTGTTTGAGAAGTGTCTTACATTCATTTACTGAATATCAGACTTCTCTTAGAAAAACAAGTTTCTGAACAAAACTTATCTCCCCAGTCCAGAACTGCAGCATATGCTGGTCCCAAGGCCATAGCAGCTGTTGCTGAGCTTGTAGCATCTACAAGGCGTCAACAACACTCCCCTCTTTTTACAAGGATGGATTCATCTTTGTGCAAAGATGAAGCACAAAATCTGAACACTAAGATCTATTTTAGTTTCCAGAAGATTTCATTTGCTCAGACTCTGCACAGGGAGAACTTTACCCAGGAAAGCTACCCCATGCAAACAACAAGAAATTGTGCCTTGTAACATCTGTGTAACAACACAGAACTGCGTTATCAGCCTTTGTAAAGGCTGATTCACTACATCTGAATTTTAAACAAATGTTTGAGATTAATATGTATATTAAAGTGCAATAGTTAAGTGCAGCATTTGTTCTTTGACCTGGAATAGAGATACTCACTTTTTCTTCTATATCTTATTAGCTGAAATTTATGTTAACAAAGGTCTCTGAAGAAACCTTTTTACAAATAGAAAGCCTTTAAGAAGCCTTAACTGTAGACGTGATAGGTAGTCTTTAATTACTTACAATGTATTCCAGTTTTAAATACACAAATTTCCACAATATTACAGTGAAGTCCTAAAGAGCTAACTTTTGAACTACTGAACAGATGTGTAGCTGATGAAAGTTGCAAAAAAATTATGAAATAACTCTAGACAAGCATAAAAAAATTTACATATGTACGTGAACAAAAAGCAGTCAGTGAAATATCTTTTTAGATCCACTCCTAGAAATGAAAGTATTGGCAAGAAATCTTGAAATACTGATAGAGACTGTTTTTCTTAGTTTCTGGATGTGCATAGAAAAAGAAACACAGTCAAACTTTCAGAACTAGCTAAAATAAAATGAAACTTGAACAAAACTTCCTATTTTAAAATGTAAAAACACTGAGAGAATTAAGTTGATTAATTGTAACAAGGATGTCTAGCATTACTGCCTCAAGCTTGCCATACAGTTTTAGCTCTAAGTACACTCATCTGGAACTTTTCTGATGCCAGATCTCAAGCACAGATGTGGAAGATCAGTGTATTACATACAAAAGTAAAATCATAGAAAGGGATTATTATCCCACAGCTATAACTGATTTCTTTGGAGGGGAAAGTAATCAAAAAAAAAAAGTAGACAATCCATATTTAGTCAGCTGAGAACCTGAGACTGTCTTTGACTAACAAGAAAACAATAACAACTAGAATTGGATGGGAGTGTTTTTCCCATCTCAGCAGATTGTGTTGGAGAAGTTCTGTTTCAAATCCAAAGGAAAAAAAAAATCAACTCTTTGTTAATGAAATTCATGAACTAGGAAAAAAGTTTTGTGTAAGTCACAACAAAACATTTTATTAATAACTTTTTAAAATGTTTGTAAGTTTGAAAATGAAAGTTGTTGAAACAGAAGAGATTTGTATGAATCCATGTTTTTAATGATTTTTTTTTTTTGTAGTGATAAATCAGCATTTTCATGTAAAAGCTACTTTTGCAGATATTTCAAATCAAATTTAGTAACAGCCAATCACTGAGACTCCACAAAACCTTGACAGAGATTTTGCTGGCAACAGATACAGGAAATATCCAGCCTCTGACTCTTCTGCTTTTTAAACAAAACATGCAATTAGTTCCTTTACCTGCACTATGAAGAAAGGAGAGTCTCCTGTGATAGGACAGCGACCCTGTCCAGGGAGAACAACTGCTAACAGTCTGCACAACACCACCAGCTGATGGCACTTTACAGGGACAAATGTTTATTCAGTGAATCTTTCCTCTTCCCACTCTTCAAATGCAAAAGCAGCTCTTGTGAGATTCTTCACAGTGGAAAGATGCCTTTTGCAAATCTATTAGCCCCACTTCAAGACTGAACAGAGTTTCTTTCTAGATTTTCAATTTTTTTATATATATGTATATGCATAAAAATAATTTCTAATTTCCTGAGAGTGACTGGATTCTGTTTGCAGGCAGCATAAACAGAATGAAGGATGCAAGAAGTGGGCAGTAGGCATAGGTTCACCAAGGCTTTTTTTTACTTGGAAGTAAAAAAAAAAACAAAAACAAAAGCCAAACCAAACCAAAAAACAACTTGAGGGAAAGCAGAACACTGTTTTGGGAGTAAAAATCATCAGATTTTTACTCCCAGAGTACACCACTGAACAGAAATTGCTTATGGCAGAAGAAAATGCAGCAAAGTTTCAAAAACACTGAGAACTTCAGCGACATTAACCAAGCACTAAAGATGACATTACAAACCTGTTTAGCTTTGATCTATGGAAATAACATGAAATATATTTTATGGAAACAACTGAACATGATTTATGGAAAGAATTTTATAAATACAATATTAAATACAAATCCTTAGATACAAATAAGAATGACAAGAGACAAAGTTTATTACTTCTACAAAGACTATTAAAGATACCGTTTAAGTTTTGTGTCTCTGTAACTCTAAATGCGAAGGGGGGAAAAAAAGCCTGGAAAATGGATTAAAAACAGCAAAGACAAGGTTATGTAACAAAAAAGGCCACATTTAAATACATAAATAAATATTTCAACACGAAAAAGTTACCCTACATTAAGTAACACAGTCTGGTAGGGCAAAATACATAACTGAAATAATAATGGAGATGATACATATTTTACAGTTATGACAGAACAAAACTACGGCGATTTATTTTTAAATATACAGCCAGTGTTATCCGAGATAAATGTGAGTAATTACAGGTAAAAACAAGAAAAAAAAAATGCATAGTTTGACTTCACAGTTTGCTAAGGACTGACAACTCAAGGGGAAATACAAGGATGAATTGTTCTACTGGAAAGAGAACAGATGGTCACTCTTGAGCAACTCCAGCTATTTAAGAATTTACTAGTAGAGAAAACAAAAAGAAAAAAAAAACAAACTAAGAAGCAAGATGTCCTTGACACAGTTTTTGTTAAACTCTATGAAAAATAAGTTTTCCACCACAGACACCAGCTATATTAGCCTTTGTAACACAAAAGAGGAATTCTGACTGGTCCCAAATACACAAACGTAGAAGCAGTATGTTTGAACAAAGATAATAATTCTCATTAGATAAATAAAAATGTTACAAAGACTGATATGTGAAGTCAGTAGCGTGCTGAAACTACATTAAAGGGCACATAAATTATGCCCAGAATTCAGTTTTTATGGAATAACCTTAAAAATAATCTTACAGAATGAACAAAAGTAACTTTTTTCCAAAACAGTCCATCTAATCATTTTACTACTACAGCTTGAAGAATAAGACACAAGACCCATGACTGAGAAAGACTATACAATTACAGGTCACTGAAAAGCCCACAAAAATGACAAAACTGAAATATCATTCGCAACATTTTTAGTATCTCTTCTTCCTTCATTTTATAAAGTCAAGTACTGATGAAAGGAAGAAACACAAGTGATCTTTCCTTAATCTAAGCAAAAACATATTTACTTTTCCCAATACCACACAACAACTGACCTTGCTCACATGACAAAACTGATTTCAATAGGAAAGCACAAAATATTTACCATGATTTGGTTAAAGATCGAAGAAAGTATAAGATTCCAACATACGTAAAGCATAAGAAAGATTTAATTCCTACTTAACTGGCTATCTAGTATTGTTTCTTGATAAAGACTGGTCAATTTTCTTATTTTAGTTTATTGTTCTAAAACTGTCAAATGAAAAATACTATGAAAAACTGAAATGTATATATTAAATAGACTAATTAAACATACTACTAAAAAATCACTAGCAGTCCTTATCATACTCACCATCCAGACCTAGCAAAACAAATGACATAGCATAGAAAGCAAAGAAATCTCTCATGTAAATAATTCCTTTGCTAATTGAATTGTCCAGACTACCGTTAAAGGATCTATTTCTACCTTGATTTTGAAGTTATACCCGTTGGTTTTAAAGGCCATGATCTCTTTTGAGTAACTTGTTCTGTTCCAAAAAAATCATTACATGCCTCAATCCAGCATCATAATACAATGTGCCAAGTACAGCTTCACCTTGATAAGCCTCTGACCTACTGCAGATCAAATAGGATCTTCCCCTGTAAACATCTATTCACACAGTCCATACCTATGCATCTTCTTCCACAAACTATAAACTGTGTTAATCCCTGCAAACCAATTAGCTATAGGTCTGTACTATTTTAAATGTTTAAGACACTAATGGGGTATAAGCAATTTCTGAAGAGATACACGTATCTCGTCAGGAACATGACTGTCAATAATATGAAATCCCCACAAAACTTCCTGTGGAAGTTTCAATAAATTATGTAAAACTGCTAATCTGTGAGCCTCGAGCTCCAGGCCAGTAACTAGCAGTAAACTCCAGTGTTAATACTGGGTCCAGTCCTGTTTAACATCTTCATTAATGATCTGGATGATGGAACAGAGTGTACCCTCACCAATTTGTTGATGACACAAAACTAGGACAAGTGGCTGATACACCAAAAGGTTATGCTGTCATCCAGAGCGAACTGGACAGGCTGGAGAAATGGGCTGGCAGGAACCTCATGAAGTTCAACAAGGAGAAGTGCAAAGTCCTGTACAGGAACAACCCCAGGCATCAGTACATGCTGGAAGCCACCCAGCTGGAAAACAGTGTGGCAGAAAAGGACCCGGGGGTCCTGGTGGACACCAAGTTGAACGTGAGGCAGCAACGTGCCTGTGCCACAAAGGCGGCAAATGGTATGTGGGCTGCATTAGACAAATCATTGTCACCAGGTAAAGGAAGGTGATCTTTCCCCTCTATTCAGCACTGGTGAGGCCACACCTGGAGTACTGCATCCAGTTCTGGGCTCCCAGTACAAGAGAGACATGGCCATGCTCCAGCACATGACACTCCAGCAAAAGGTACAAAGATGATCAAGGGACTGAAGCATCTCTCCTACAAGGAAAGGCTGAAAGAGTTGGAAGTGTTCAGCCTGAGTAAGAGAAGGCTCAGGGGGGATTTTATATATACCTTGGTATATTGGCATATCCTTGGAGATACTCAAAAGCTGTCTGGACATGGTCCTAGGCAACCTGGTGTAGGTGACCCTCCTTGGAGGCGGATAGGGCAGACCAGGTGACCTCCAGAGGTCACGTTCATTGAATGCTGTGCTTTCTTTTCTATGACAAGTCCTTTAAAACTTACTTTTTATTACAGATCAAAACATAACAGCCTCCTTTTCACAATAGGATTTCATTTTCACAGTTTTAAAATTCATAGCTTATAACACTTGTAAAAGAGTAGTAAGAAAATGTTAGCCTTAATTTTAGTCTGTTTAAGGAGAATGCTGACCTACTGAGGAAACCCCCCCCAACCTAGAGTGATTTCTTCAGCGTCAATGGTATTTTATCCCAACACAGAACAGCATTTTTGGTTTGCATTCAAGATCTAATAAATAAATAGTATTCTACAATACTAAACCCAGCCCTGTATTTTAATATGCATGAGACATGCAGTTGTTTTATATCACAGCTTCTTCTTTTCAAGAAGGACAAATGCATTAGTCTAGCTCTGCATAGATTCAGAGTTTCAGACTTGTTCTCTTGATTTAAATCCATGGAAATTTTATCTTCATTACGTAAATTTTTGTAGATTAAGAGTGGCATAAGTGGGAAACGTATGTTTGAAATACAATGAACAAGCCTAATACTTCTAGGATACCACATTTCTTAGAATGTACCTAATGTATATTAAATAATAGTGATAGTACTTAAAGAAACATGAGAGCATTTTGAATTCAATTACCAAGAGCTTTCAGTGCACCTCAACTAGTGAGGAAAGGAAACACCTTTTCAGTAAAATCTGTTATTTTTCCATTTGTGGCATCCTATGAGAGACTTTCACACATCATATCTGTAGGAAAATACTGCCTGTTGGAAGTTACTGTAATTGGATCATACTTCGATGTGTAGTTATATTTCTGCTGTCTGGAATCTAGACTGGTTAGGTCCATATTGGAACAAAAGTTTTTTCATCCATTGGTGGATGAAACGGGTGGTATGGTCCTTCATTGCTCTGCTACAAATAGGAACTGACAACGGTAGCAAAATATACATTCTACAAATATAAAATATATATCTCAAAAGTCAGGAAAAAATATTGTTCCAAAACCAATATAAACTTAAGTACTACTGTAACATCATCTAGAATCTTCAGTGCCATCATGCAATGCTATAGAACATATATGATGTAACATCACCAAAGTTGTTTATTGCTAATAGAACTCATACAGAAGTAAAAATGTTTATTCTTTTAAGCTGCAAGGAAAACCCTATTGTTCTCACACAGCAGCTTTTTCCTGTATGCTCCAATTTTTTGGACATGGTCCTAGGCAACCTGGTGTAGGTGACCCTCCTTGGAGGCGGATAGGGCAGACCAGGTGACCTCCAGAGGTCACGTTCATTGAATGCTGTGCTTTCTTTTCTATGACAAGTCCTTTAAAACTTACTTTTTATTACAGATCAAAACATAACAGCCTCCTTTTCACAATAGGATTTCATTTTCACAGTTTTAAAATTCATAGCTTATAACACTTGTAAAAGAGTAGTAAGAAAATGTTAGCCTTAATTTTAGTCTGTTTAAGGAGAATGCTGACCTACTGAGGAAACCCCCCCCAACCTAGAGTGATTTCTTCAGCGTCAATGGTATTTTATCCCAACACAGAACAGCATTTTTGGTTTGCATTCAAGATCTAATAAATAAATAGTATTCTACAATACTAAACCCAGCCCTGTATTTTAATATGCATGAGACGTGCAGTTGTTTTATATCACAGCTTCTTCTTTTCAAGAAGGACAAATGCATTAGTCTAGCTCTGCATAGATTCAGAGTTTCAGACTTGTTCTCTTGATTTAAATCCATGGAAATTTTATCTTCATTACGTAAATTTTTGTAGATTAAGAGTGGCATAAGTGGGAAACGTATGTTTGAAATACAATGAACAAGCCTAATACTTCTAGGATACCACATTTCTTAGAATGTACCTAATGTATATTAAATAATAGTGATAGTACTTAAAGAAACATGAGAGCATTTTGAATTCAATTACCAAGAGCTTTCAGTGCACCTCAACTAGTGAGGAAAGGAAACACCTTTTCAGAAAAATCTGTTATTTTTCCATTTGTGGCATCCTATGAGAGACTTTCACACATCATATCTGTAGGAAAATACTGCCTGTTGGAAGTTACTGTAATTGGATCATACTTCGATGTGTAGTTATATTTCTGCTGTCTGGAATCTAGACTGGTTAGGTCCATATTGGAACAAAAGTTTTTTCATCCATTGGTGGATGAAACGGGTGGTATGGTCCTTCATTGCTCTGCTACAAATAGGAACTGACAACGGTAGCAAAATATACATTCTACAAATATAAAATATATATCTCAAAAGTCAGGAAAAAATATTGTTCCAAAACCAATATAAACTTAAGTACTACTGTAACATCATCTAGAATCTTCAGTGCCATCATGCAATGCTATAGAACATATATGATGTAACATCACCAAAATTGTTTATTGCTAATAGAACTCATACAGAAGTAAAAATGTTTATTCTTTTAAGCTGC
This sequence comes from Charadrius vociferus, assembly GCF_000708025.1. Lineage (NCBI taxonomy): Eukaryota > Metazoa > Chordata > Aves > Charadriiformes > Charadriidae > Charadrius > Charadrius vociferus. The sequence goes on from NW_009647856.1 coordinate 235,800, forward strand.
AAGGAAAACCCTATTGTTCTCACACAGCAGCTTTTTCCTGTATGCTCCAATTTTTGGAATTAGATTTTCCAGGACACAAGCTCTGTCCAAAACGCGATATAGTCTACATTCAAAAAGGACACAGAGAGAGGGAAGGGGAACATGGAAACAATGACTGGTGATAAAACCAAGTAGTAACTCAGTAGATATTAACTATTGGACTATTTTTTTTAAACTTTCATTTTTCTTAATCTGACACCTGAGAGATAAGAACAGGCAGGTTGAAATCAGCTGCTTTTGAGAGCAGCACCCTTCATATAGCATGGTGTGAAATAAAGCATGGGAACAATGGGAAAAAAATTACAGGTCTGTCACGGGCAGAACACAGAACATGGTAAAGCTCTGCAATATAAGGTTGGAAGATGAAGGACACTTAAAATGAGAGCCAGAACATTAACATACTTCAAGCAGATGGCAAAGACTAGTCACTAGAACTAATTGCTATTAGAAGAGAAATGTGTGTATGGATTATTTTTAAGTACTCAAGAGCTGTACTTTAGGAATTACAGTAAATGCCTTTAATGGAATTCAGAAGTGAGGGTTTTAATTTAAAAATTCCCTGGATCACTATTAAAAACGGAATTCTGAAGATAACACCCACAGATGCAGCATTACTTATAAATACACCAGTTTATTGTTTTATTTTTCAGTTATCCAAAACTATCTTAAATACCCTGATTGTTTTCCATAATTGATTCCCTTCCTAGAAAAAAAAAAAACAAACACCTTTGGTGTTTGTCTCAGTACTAGGGAATTGCCTTATTACACCACTCTCATCACAAAGGAGGATATCAGACACCTCAGTTCACTTTCATGTCAGGACTATTCTCAAATTTATGTTTTTGAGAAAGTTTGACTGTTCTTAATTGTTAAGTTTCTGCTGATTTAAGACTGAGCATCACAGCAAGTCACTGAAGCCTTTAGGTCATCTAGTGTGGGTTACTGAAGAAAGAAATTAGCAGAATAAGGCAAACTGACACAGACATTTAAAAACATAGAGAGTTGGATCTCAACATACAGATTTCCTTGCTAGAAAGAGTCCTTGCTGCCCATAAGCTGGTTAAGGCTCTGAAATGACACAACCACTGTAAGCTTTATCATTTCTGACTATACCAAACATAGAAGATTAATTTCTTCAATACATAATTGCATTAAACATAAGTAACCCAGTAAGGAAAAACAGGGTTTTTTTGAGCTAGTAGGGGAAATTTTGGCTTGGCAGCAGAGTAGAGAATATACAATCAGGCCATACCAATACCACTGAAGAATAAGCAAATTCTAGCAGGACTGAACATGAGCCAACTGTATGCCCTGGCAGAAAAGAAATCCAACAGTATCTTTGGCAGTCTTAACTGGAATATGGCCAGTGTACCAAGGGAAGGGATTATCCCCCTCTACTCAGCACTTATTAGACCACACCTGGAATACAGCATCCAGTGTTGGGGCTCCTAAGAGAAGGGAGACAGCCATAAACTGGAGTGAATTCAGCAGAGAAGCACTAAGATAGTTAGGGCATGGAGCACCTTCCCCACCAGGAGAGGCTGAGGGATGAAGGCTTGCTCAGCCTGGAGAACAGACTGCTTCAGGACCTGGCAGTATCTGCAAGGAGGTGATCACGAAGACAAAGCCAGGCTCCTCAGAGTGGTACATGATGAGAGAAGGATAGACAGCAGACATAAGCTGAAACAAGAATTTCAGTCTGGATAGAAGGCAAATCTTTTTCACCCTGATGTCAGTCAAGCAGTGGAACAGTTTGCCCAGGGAGGCTGTGCAGTCTGCATCCTTGGAGGTTTTCAAGACGACAGGATAAAGCCCTAAGCAACCGCACAGCTGGAATGGCTTTGAGCAGGAGGTTGGAGACTAGAGACTGCTTGAGCAGGGTGTCTGGACAAGACAACCTCCACAAGTCCCTTCCAATCTCAACCATTCTATGATTCTGCAACTTCCTGAGGTCTCTTCCAACCTGAGTTTTCCTACGAATTTATTGAATAAAAATAAAATAAAATAAAAAAGATTAAGCGAGTTCTAAAAATAAAGTACTCCATTACTTTTTGCAAGATAATTCATATTTCTAATGATTATTTTAAGGAATAACTTAAACTAGAAGCAAAAATAGGTCTTTTTTTTTAAATTAAGAAGTCATTCAAAACTCATAGAACATTTGTTAGAAGTAGGAAGCTTCTAGTGTAGGGTTGGAAAACAATTTGTCAGTGACTAACAAAGCTCACGGTATAGGAAAAAAATAAAAAAAGAAATAGTTCCTACTTTCGTATTTTAACAATGTAATGTGAAACACTGCCATATGCCAGATGCTTAAAAATCAGACTGAATTTTGGATAGTTTTCAAAAACTAAAAACACATTTATACAAACAAGTAACACCAAAATAAAAAACAAAAACACCTATTCTACAAATAACAAAAAACCCCAGAAACTTAAAGAGAGTGAGAGCCAACAGCATTGCTTTACTGTTTTAATGCAGACATAGACAGGAATAAGAAACTGTCAACACAGTCACTTTTATTTTCCCCAAAATATCTTGAAAAAAAATGTAGCACTCTCAACTCAAGTTTGACTTGTAAATAAATCTCTCAAAAGCAAAGAATGCAGCCCCAAAATCTAGAAAGGAGAGCATTGTTTTCAGTTAATTGATAAAATTCTGCCTCCAGTGAAATAAATAACTACATCCCCTATGAAAACCCAGCCAAGGAAGTTGGAAGAGCCGAGTTGTTCTTCCTATTTCTATCAGCAAATCCCCATCAGGTCTCTGGCAATCTAACAAGCAATCTTTGGCATAAATTTCTCATACACAAAATCTTTCTCTTAAAACTTTACATTTTCTTTCCCCAGCTTTTAGAGTCGAACCACTGGCTTTTAAAAGTCTTTTGCCTTTGGAAAAATCCATAAAAATCTAAAGGATGTTTAATGCTCTTTGGGAAAAGAGCTTTCAGAATTGAAATCTGAAAAATAAAGTTTATTCAACTGTAAAGATGTGTATTAATGTTTAAGCTGAAACTGGTTAATTAAGGAAAATAATCATCATCTGTTGATGGAAAAACCTACCGCCTACCTATCTTAAGAATTATTTAAACACACTTCATACTCTATGAGTTTATTTAACAGAAGGAAAAACAGACTAGCAAGCTTAATTTAATTCTGTGGTTTAATGACTAACTCATAAGAATGTGTATTGCATTTATTTTCCAGGAATGTTAATATAGATTGCTTAGAAACCTAAGAAGAGTTGCAACAGTACAAATCATCCCTGAACAATGCTTAGTGAGTGTCTATGGTTACTACCATTATCAGAAGTCTTTGAGTTTGGAGCTGTAACCAAGTTTATTTACAGAAAGGGAAATCCTTCTACGTGCGTTCAAGAGACACTGAGCCTTGCCTATGATTCTGTTACTTCAATTTTCTGCCATAGAAATAACCAGAGTTTGAGTTTCTCGCTTTTGTGTTGATGTACTATAAAATGCAGCTGATATAATGTATAACATAATTGATAAGTCCAAGTTATCCTGTTGTATAAAAGCTCAAGTTCCTGAAAGAAAATTTATGAGCCGGTTTTTATTTCTGAAGGGAAAACAATATTTAGCATAATTGTTTGGAAACATTTAAATTACCACAGGCCTTTCCCCTCTGAATATGTAATACATGAATGAGTAATGCTTTGTGATATGAAAATTAAACATAGCTAATCATTGATATCAACAAATGTAAGATAGAGAACTAGGTTAAAGGCAAAAAGATTTGATGTACGCTTAGTGTTTTCTCATGTCCTTTTATACCAACTTAATCTAAAAGATGACACCTATATACTCAGTATAATTTGTGCAAAGCCCAGCAGGTATTGTGGTATCAAAAGCAGAGTGCCTTGCCCAACTGCAAAAGGCTGACAGTCAAGTTTGGAAAGGATCTCCTTCAGCTACAAAGCTATCAGTGCTATTCCTCAAAAGAAAAAAGGGGAGAAACATCTGTGAAGAATCACCTCCTTTTTGCTTTCACTGGGAATATTTAGCATTTAGAAAGCAGAAGGGAAGAGTTAGAAATGAGATATCTCAGAGAGAAGGTAGAACGTACCTACTGTGATACTCCCTGTTGTGGTCTGAAGGCTGGTGTTACCTATTAGGAAAAGAAAAGGGGAAAAAAAATGTTAAAAACATTATTTAACTGGTTTCTGAAATCATAACAAAGGCTAAAGTAATGTGATCCTATACAAGGATTGTAGTTATATCTGATTTGCATATAAAAGCAAAATACCATAAACCAGTTACATTGCTTGAGTAGTACTGCTTTACAAACAAAAATCTCAACACATGTGGGTAACAATGAAGTGATTCCAGACAATTAAAACACTTTGAGTAAAGCTGAAAGACACAGACCGAATGTGAGGGAGAGAAAAGCAGAGAGGCATTGAGAGGCTAAAGCACAATATTTTCATATTTTATTTTGGGCCTTTTTAAAATTGTTCTGAAGCCTGCAACAGCACTATGGATGATTTTAAGTAGTTTAATAGGATGGGTAACATAAACACCTTCTATTTTCCTCTTTTATATGCACACATACATGGCCCACCCCTGTCCAACGAGAGGGGATTTTTTGCTTTATCCTCAAAGGCTACTTCCAGGACTCACTGAACATTACCTGCTCCCTCCAGACTTACTCTTCTGTGCATGAAAACCCCTTGTCAATGCTTTTCATTGACTTCAGTGAGATCTGAGTGTGTTGGACAGACTGGAGAACATCAAACAAAAGAGTGTGTAAGGCATAAAACATAGAATGTTCTCCTCCTGAAACACCATTACTTTGAGCAGGCACTGGTGTTTTAGCCTTAAAAATCTAAAAATACATACTCTTCCTATTTACCTATGGCATCAAGTGAATCTGGAAAGACAGATGTACCTCATAACAGAAAAGTCACCTATACTACTAACAGTCTAACAAAGTTGGTAGAAACTTCCATGTATGCTACACCTGTATAATCGCCTCACAAAACACCTTTTAAATTAAAAAACTAAACCACAGCATGTCATTGCTGCCACTCCCTCATCCTCCCAGGAGGACAACAGATTAAAAAATGAGGTGGATCACAGTAATTTACTCCAATTTAGTAATACAACAATTTTCAAATTTTTTGGAAGATACCTTTAAAATTTGAAAAAAAAAAAATAAAAAAAAAATCAAGCTCTGCTTCCATATTCTGTAATTACATGGTAGTAGACAGCCATTAGGGCAGAATGTATTCTACTGCATATGATCTGTAGTGTTTTTCTTAGTGGTCTGTGGGCTGAAAGCTAGAAAAGCAGCCTATCATCAATAGTTTTTAATTCATCATTTCAAGCACATACTGTACAAAATACTTAGGGGTTCTGAAAATCAGAGTTGAAACAAAACCATATTTCAATGAATTTGAAAGATGTTTGGCTTTATTGATTGCTGTTTTTAAATGGCACACTGCAACTATCCCACCCTTTTCCCCATTTTATCATGACTAGTACTTATTTTTGTACAACCTACTAAAAAGCCTAGGGTTGTGTCAGCTGCCAACTCCCATGGGGCTGAAGCTAGATTATACTCTGTCTCAATATAGCCCCTGGGACTTGTGGATTTGCTGTTCTGTTCTTTGTTGTTCTGTGTTTTTTTGTTTTCTGTTTTGATAAGCAGGTCCTTGAAAAATATTAAACATTTGGAAATCAAACTCCTATAACCCACAACCTTATATGGCAGATATGACTAATGTTGCATAATGTAAACATATTCGTGTGATAGGATCACTTCAAACATTTAGCTAGAACAAAAAATCACTGTTAAAGCAGATAGGAACATCCTGCTGTGTTGGGACCTGCAGTGTCTACAGACAGTGCACAGAAGTGTACTTTTGGTTGTGTAATTATTCCATGAAGGCCGACACTTGACTAACAATTTTTAAGCTAGCCAAGTATTTTTAGACAGGTCAAGGGCAAAGAGAGAAAGACCTGACTAGAGGTAATTGCTAGTTTGATTATTACATCCAACTGACTTTAGCAATGTAGTGCAATACTATAAAGTCCAAAATAAAATAGTTTTAACAGAATATTGATGACAACATGCCAGCATTTTTATTTTTATTGCTTCTGAAGAAACAGTTATCTTTTCTATCATGTACAAGCTTTGCTTCTCCATAAACACTACAAAACTTCAAACTACAGTATTGCAAGTCAGGTTCAGTATAGGACCAGGGCCAAAAGATGGCTTGGGGGTATAAATAAAGGCATCACTTTACATTCTATTACTTCCATTCCTTCAATTTGTTTTGAAGGCTCTTGAGGTGGCAGGGTTATTCTGATGCCCAGAAAAAGCAAATAAACCACCACACAGCTTTTTAACACTTTGACTTTGCATTTTAAATTTGCATCAGACTAAAGTAGTGACATGCCTAAAAGAGAACAAAAATAAAGTTAATTTCTACAATCCCTTTATATACAGTGAAATCCAGAAACATACCTAAAATTTATGGAACATACTTTTATGGAACATACATCAGATTCTTTTCAGAAGGGATTATAGAGTGCCAAGCTCAAGCATTATACTGTACTACCTTCAAAACACTGCAGGTTTTCTACTTTGTCTTATCCTGTCAGTGACCTGAATAAGGCAGCTATATGTTCATCTTTTCCTATGTATTCATTAGTATGTGAATATATAAAGTAACTGCAATAACCATGTTTCCCAATGTGATTCTCTCACATAATGAAATAGTCACTAGACTATGACAAAAGAAAAGGTCAAAACCAAATATAAAGTCCTGCACATGAGACAAATCAACCCTGTATAGCGGTAAGAGTTGAGTGCTGACTGTTTGCAAAGAAGCTTCGCAGGTAAGGACCTGGGCATCTTGATGGACACCATCTTCAGTATGGGTCAGTAAAGAAGGTCAACTGCATACTGAGCTGCATAATTAAGAGTATAGCCAACAGGTAAAGCCCTCTTGTGAGACTGCATTTGGAATATTGTGTCCAATTTTGGGCTTCCCAGTCAAGAAAGTCACTGATGTACTGAAGTGAGACCAGAGAGCGGTATTGAGAAGATTAGGGGCCCAGAGCACGCTACAGACTCTCAGAGAGCTGGGTTTGTTTTGCTTTAAAAGGAGAAGGCTGAGGAGGAATCTTCTAGTGGTCTTCAACTACCTAATGGGAGGGTATAGAGAAAAGAGACAGACTCTTCTCATGGTGATGCAGCAAGAAGAAGGGATAATGGTTACAAGTTGCCATCATGGAAATTATTATTCAAAAAAAAAAAAAAAAAAAAAAAAAGGCGTTTCCCACCAGAAGGATAATTCAGGACTGGAACAAGTCACTGAGAAAGGTCATGCAATCTCTGTCCTTGGGAATATTCAATTGAAGCTCAACCAGACAAGGCCTTGAGCAAGTTTGCTCTAATTGAGCCCACTTTAAGCATTGGGTTGGACTAGATGTCAAATTCCTGTCCAACAAAAACTATTTTGTAAACACAATAAATTAATAATGCAACTCAATCCAAGACTTCGGCACAGTTGCAAAGAGGGGCTTCCCTTTTCTCCTATTTGCCCCTCTGTGGAGAATTTTCACTATAATGTTATTGCCCCTTGGATAAAGTAGCACATTTCTCAGTCTGAGAGGTGTTGTCCTTTTGGTTTTCAAGTGTCAACTAGAAAAATAAATGGCATCTGTCATCTGTAATGCCTGTTACAGAAACTGATTAAAATAACTCAAAAACAATTTCTTCAAAATAGTGCATTATTCATTTACCATACAAGTATGAAGCATGTAAAAGAGCAATTAAAAATGCCTACATGCACATTCTTTTACCTTTAGCATTTTTTTCTTTGTAAGACTGATTAGATTCAATAGGAACCATTTACCCCCTTCCCTTCAGTTGTGGGCTGGACTACAAAAAAAGCTATGTGTACTCACTGATATTTCCGTAGATATCTTAATCTCCCATTCTAAGGGTATCTTAAATATTTTAACAACTTCAGATCTGAGACATATGCTGGGAACAGTCCCCAGTCTAGCTTTCTTATTGGACATACGAATTACTTAGATTTTACATGAAAAGGTGCCTGCAAAATGCAAGCTCTTTTGTTATTTTGAGACAGCATTATTCAAATTCCTTGTAGTGTAAAATGTACAACTTTCAGAGGCAGTAATTTTAATATGAAAATTGCTTAAGAAAAATACTTCTAAGTAAAATCTTAAATTCTATTATTTTTTTAATTACCAGAACAGCATCAACACAATAATTATGTACTGCAAGGAGTGAAATCTAGCAGACATTAAGAAGTGAACTAAATTCAATTTAAATTAAAAGTCAAATGTTCAAACTACCATTTTTATTGATCCTGATAACAGTAATACAGTCATTTTATAAAAAAACCAGTGGAGTAATTTTTGTTCAATAACAAAAATACCAGTTTTAACAATGTGAAATACATGGTGCATACAATATGCACTCACTTTAAAAATAAAGGTCTCGGAGAATCTTTTCTCTATATTTTGCTACTATCACGCTGCTGGGGTTTTTTGTCTGTTTGTTTTTTGTGACAGCAAAGAAAATTTAACTTCTGATTGTATGCTTATGCCTCCATAATCTGAGGCATTGGACAGCAAGAATTTTGAATACGGTATCACTTATAGGATTGCTTAAGGACTGCAATACAGAATCATTATAGTGTTTCTACACAGAGCCAGTTTGGTCTTTCAGGTCCTAATTTTAATTCTATTCAGACCCTTCCTGAGCCAAGTATGCACTCAAGCTGACAGTGTTGGAATTGTACAGCCCAAGTTTCAACTACAAAATAGGTCTCAGGCAGGTTTGTGAAGTTTGTGTTGCCCTGACTTTGGAGTTCTCAGTTCAAAAGCAATGAAGTCTTGCCCAGTTGTGTTCATAATGTGCTGATTTTATGCCAAGTATAATATCAGGATACCGTCAGCTATAGGGTAATAGTGGGTTTGATTGCCCAAGAAGCAATCTGTCTAAGTGTTTAGAAACAAAACTACTACTAAAATTGAGCTACCTCATGAGCAAAGACCAGAAGTAAAAGTGATCAATTTTTTTTCTACCACAAAATTAGGAGTTTATCTTTTCCACTAATATATACATGTGTGTGTGTGTATATATGCAATATCATAATTTAAAATACTTTAAAAGTATTTGCTCTTACTATTAAAACATAACTGAGGACCCTGATGTTTTGCAGAAAATATATTTCTGAAAGAAACAGAAGTACCAAGCAAATGTCAATGTGCAATTGATTTTAAAAGAAACAGCCAAAATAACATTAGGTGTTCCAGATCCATTTCGTAGAGCGCTCATGAAAATAACCCTGAAATAACTTAAGAAATGTCTGTATAATTTGGATACAATTCTATTTGTTTTCACACCATTGTTCAGCTAAATGACATGAGGCAGTACTGAGGAAGTAAGTCACTAACTACAGCAGTTATTTTATTTTTTTACCAAGAAACAGAAATAAACTTTTGGATGTGCACAGTGGCATGAACATGCTCACAACTGATCATTACACAGTATCATTATATTGGTTTGAAGTTAGAAAAAAAAAAACCCAAAAGCAGATTATCAGACAGAAATACCAGTAACAATACAGTCTATATGTTAGGAAAAAAAAAAAATAAAAAAATCTCATTTCTGGCTACGCATGGCAAGTGAACTTTACCTAACAGGTTTAGAAACAAGTCTTAATTTTACTCCAAATGAACAAAGGAGTTGCTCCTTTAATTAAAAAACAAGAGTCATTTCAAGACAACAACACAAAATTGCTAAGAAATTGCAGCAATTTGTTTATAAGGCATATAGCTGGAAATCGGGAACTCTGACTGACCCGAGTAATTTTCTTTGTACATCCTCCAGTTTGTTTTACTTAACAGTAAATCACCACAAACGCATTACAGGACAGACAGAATTCAGTGGGAATTTTGTTAAATTAGAAAACCACACCAGATTCCAACCCCTGACTGCTGTTTATATAAAAAACACTCAAGTTAATTAGTTTTAGTTCTAGGCAAAGGACAGTGATGGGTAGATGGATTAGACTTTCTTCCTCGCAGTCAAAGAACAAACTGTCACCACTCTATCAGTATAAGGTGCTAGCACACACACAGACCATTTCTGCTAAAAACATAGCAATACAACTGAGTTCTACCATAGTTCTTAGTAGATGCTGTAAGAGTTACATCTCCTATGAAGAAAATAAAGGGTGAAGAGAGGGGAAGAGAAGTCTCTTTAATTTTAGTATAATTTTCATTACTGAGTTTTAAAATATTTTGACATCCTTAATGCGTGTGATGTTTCTTTCCTATAATATACATTTTTCACTATTTGACGAGCATGCTTATAAAATTGTTTTTAAAAATACAGTATGCTATATGGTAAGTTAATTCTCATCAATTCAGGCTCCAACAAATACAGAACTCTTTTGTTCATACACTGCGCACAGTTGATTTAGTGATAGTCTATAGCATCAGTCCATTTCTTACTGTGAACGTTACAAATACCTTCCAAGCAGCTGAATTTGTGACAGTACTTCCCTAACCATATGACAGTATTTCCTTCTTACCATGAATACTTCCCAGCAGAATATCACCAGCTACTGAAGACAGAGATGATGATTCTGCATAGAGATACTTAGTTTTCAGCAGCCCATCTTCAGTAGATATGTTGATGGATGTCCCCTGCAGCTTCTCTATATTCACACTCTAAAAGAAATAAACATAATGGAAAACTTGTCATCACAGTTTGAAAAAGCAGAGGGAAGTAACACTATTAAGAGGCAAAACAAATGGAAAGCAGTTGTTGATGCAGAACAAATGGAATCAAGTTCTTAGTTAAAAGCTACACAAGATGAAACAAAAACCCTTTTCGTCCAAGAAGTCTGATCAACAAGTTAATAATTCACAGGAATGTTGTAAAGAATCATTACATCCATCATACAGGTGCAGAACCCAAATAGTCACAAACAGATGAAAGAAAAAAAAATGATTTATTTTTAAAAACCAAAAGTAAAACAAGAATTAGCTTCAATAATGAAGGCTTAGTATTCACACATCATTATGACACTTAAAACATTGGTAATCAGTTTTCTCCCACCACATACTGAAACATCCACTGTCTTGGTTACATTCAGCTATTTATGCAGATTTTTAACTGGCTCACTTTGTAGACATAGCTTTGGTGAAGGTTTGCAAAAAAGCCACAGCTACTCTTTTTCTTAGTATAATTGTTCATATTACCTTGGTTACTCAGGCCTCTATTCTCGGACTTAAGCCTCAAACTATACAAAGCCTTGAAAGATGAGGGATAAGATCACCATTTCTACTTCTTTTAAATAGAAATGGAGAGAAAAGATAAGATTTGAAAAGTTGCACTATGGATGAATTTAGGGTATAAAAGGTGATGTATGAGATTATCTATGTACAAGTAACTAGTCGAGTGACATAACCCATGCCCATCTGAACAAAACAGATCACGTGCTTGTGCAACTACCATATGAATTTAATTCTATTCTTCATCAGTTAAACTTGATTTATGATGCAATCATGCAATAGTTCATACTTACCCCCCACTCAATTTGTTTTTGTTTTCCTTATGCAGACTAAGAGAATTACATAAAATCCTTATTCATTACATGAAATGATATATGGTGTGATAGATCAAACTGTGCCTTAGGTCAAGCTATCTTTAAATCCACTTTGTCATTTTAGCATCGTCATTTTGAAGAAAAAAGTTAATACAAACCAAAAGTAGTCTGCTGACCCTTCCAGTGTTATATTATATAAAGAATAAGCTATGGATGAAGTTAGAGGTATTCTGACAACCAGCAACTAGTGTTGCACAAACTCCATGCTGTATTGTGTCCCAAGAAGTGAGCTAAAGAGGCTGGTTTAGTATGGACTATATGACAGCCAAGTTATTCTGTGACCTTACCAAACCATACACACTGAGCTTTATGCCATCTTTACAACTTAACTCGTAAGATCACAGAATGGACTATTGTCTTAATACTTCTGACATGATGCTACAATACAAAGTAGGTCTCCAAGGATGTAACAAGCTACCTTTAAGAAAATCAGGGGATCAAAGCACTGTGCTAGAATTAGAGATATGTGACAGCCAACAGCTACAACCTCTGCAGGTGATGCTGCTTAGAACTATGATACAGAATCTAAGTATCAACAGTAAACAAACCAAATGATATTAAGGCAGAATTTGTCACTATTGAAAGTGACAGCACTTCAACTTTTAAATCTTTCAGTGCTTCTAACAAAACTCTAACAAGCAGAGACCTTAAACAGAAGTTTACACTGCATCTGTTCTAGGAATGTTTCTGACAGAATACTCCACTATTTCTCCCACCCAGAATGGCAAAGTGTAAACCTGCTGTGGTACATGGTCAAAGCAACAAGGAAGAGAAAAGCCACTGTCATTTTAGGCTCTAGGACCTAGACCTGTTCTTTAGAGAATTAAGTGACTTGCAAAGAACCGTTCCAATTTTAGCAGGGCCATCATTGCTATCCGCACAATGAAAATAGAGCACAGCATGCTCTATGAAGCGTGGAGGGGAGGGGAATAAAATAAAAATAGCTGCACAGTTTGGGTG
>NW_009647856.1:248539-264332 GCF_000708025.1 Charadrius vociferus
GTATGCAAGTTTTGACTCTATTTAGATATTTTTCTTATGTAGCTATTACAAAGTGCTTTATTAGAAGCAAGTTCACATACCAACTCACTTACCAGCCTCAACTACCTTTCTTAAAAATGTATAGCAATAAAAGATTTGTCTCAGCACATGATAAAAAGTACTGCATCAGCTAGTTACTATAAAAAACCCCCAAAAACAAACAAACAAAAAACCAAACAAAAAAAACCCCAAAAGCTACCAATACAATGAACACTTGTTTCAGAATAATCCAAATTAGGATTGGGGGGAAGAAGTCAGACTGCTCAAGTATAAGACTAAAAGAGTATTCTAGATAGGGAAAGCATTAAAAAAAAAAGTTTGCTTTTTACTGAGTCTAAATATGTTTTCAATCCCAAATTCTTTAACTTTTATGAATTTCTGGCAGAACATACATGTTGCATTCTGCTAAATAAGTGCTATAGAAAAATCCCTGTGGCACAGATTAGCTAATGACTACCCAGTCAAACAAATTTGATTATTTTTGTCCATTGAACCCCTAAGTTTTCTGGAAAAATTCCTTCCCTTGAGAGTAGAGCCTTGGGAGTTGCAGTTACCGAGACTGACCACAGGCTTAAGTTTCATCAGTTTCTTACCCTTTAAAGAAAAAGTGTAAGTCTATCTTCATAAATCAGACTGAGAATGTGTTTACACCTGAACACATTTTCAAGATGAAAACTAACATCTTGCTATGTTTAAATATGACAAAGAACTCCTTCCTTACATTTTCCTCTTCTTGGCCTTCCTTTTTGTGCTATCCTTGCTCAAATATTTTATTAGTGTCTTCTCCATTTTCCCCCTTAAAAAATATCCTCTGTTTCTCCAGTGCTTAGTGTCCTTTACCACATCCTTTCCCTCCCCACCTCTAGGAGGGGGCTGGAAATGCTGACAGAGCCATAATTACATAATGGTGACTGCAACTGATGGAAGAAACATCTCATACAAACACACACAGGAGACGTAAGGCTGTCTGATTATTAACAGAAGTAGCCAATTGAGAAAAGAAATCTTACACTGTCCTTCCTAACTACACAGCAAAGTTTGTTAATGAGAAGCTGTGATGGATGCACTCAACCCCTTAACCAAACTACCAGTGGTTTGGTACAGGCTCCAAATGAGGTGTAGGCGTGAGCTGCACCCAGACCAAGAAATCATAGAATGGTTTAGGTTGGAAGGGACCTCAAAGATGATCTACTTCCAACCCCCCTGCCATGGGCACGGACACCTCCCAGTGGACCAGGTTGTTCAAAGCCCTATCCAGCCTGGCCTTGAGCACCTCCAGGGATGGGGCATACACAACTTCTCTGGGCAACCTGTTCCAGTGCCTGACCACCCTCACAGTGAAAAATTTCTTCCTGATATCTAATCTAAATCTACCCTCTTCCAGTTTGAAGCCATTACGCCTTGCCCTATCGCTACATGCCCTTGTAGGCCATTTCCTCTCATCCTATCACTTGTTACTTGGGAGACCAACCCCCACCTCACTACCACCCCCTTTCAGGTAGTTGTAGAGAGCAATAAGGTCTCCCCTCAACTTCCTTATCTCCAGACTAAACAACCCCCAACAACAGTACAGCTACAGCAGCCTCTCTGGGCTCCTTTGTACATTAACGGCAGGCTAGCATCTACTACAAAAAAATGCAGGCAATTTAATTTTGCTAGTTTTTGGAATATCCAATGGCAAGTTGCTTAGTTTACAGCAATACGTTAAGAACAGCTCTATGCAAGTGAACATACAATCTCGGAACCCAATTTACAAGGGGTACAACAGTACCAAATGGCACTTCACAGAGGTGATTTTGGACTTCTAGAACTTGACAGCTTGGTCTCCATTCTATCCTTGGCTAGGGAATACTACCTGCACTCTTTCTGATTCTTCCCAGCGCTGCTGGTTTTAAGGGTACCTTACTGGTTCTGCCAGAGTACTGCATGCATCCAAGCTACTTCAGACTCAGCTCGGCTCTACATGCTCATATAGCAATGCTTCTGAGCTAATGAATTCTAACACAACCAGTTTCATGGACATCATGATGCCTAAACATTCAAGTTGAGCCTAAAACCCAGACTTGGTGTGAGAACTGTAGTATTATGCACAGGAGACTAGCTCTACATTATTTTAAAACATGGAGAATTGACTACTGGCAAGAAACAAAACCAGATTAGAGTAGCACGAGGTTTGTGTCATACTGCCATCTGCTGAAAAAAGCAAGCTACTTCTCTGTGAAACTTTTCCTGTTCATGATTCTTTCTCTCTGCATGTCATAACAAAATTACATGTGATTATATTTCCTCAGCTGCAAAGAAATATACAAAACCTACTCTTCTGTATAACGCTGGTAGTGTGCAGCATGTACAAATATCAAGTCACTATTCACGAGACACTATAACAAACTCACAGGCCTATTGCAGAATCCAGGTGCCTAGATACCAGCCAGGTAAAAAGTTTAAGACTGTTGTGAAGGTCTACATAATTAAAGCTGATGAGTTGTGCGTTGATGGAATGATCACATGCTTATTCCTGCTCTTTCTGTGGAGCCTGTTTACGAACCCAAATCAAGCATAAGATAAGGTAGTATAATTAAAAAGACAAACGTAAGTTAACACCGAAATGACAATCAACCACTAAGGGTCATTAAATATTCTTCAGCACATTCTTCAAAATTTAGTCATTTTGCAACAGATAAGCTGAATAAGCCATTGAACAGAAAGTTTTACTTCTTACTTACACCCTTCTCTGTTGCACGAATATCTGTATTTCCATAAAGTGTTCCAAGACCAATTACTTTGCCACCGTTCGTCCGTATATCAATTTTATGACTCTGAAAAAAAAGTGTAAGAATCTTACAGTTAGGATAACCCAAATTAGAATACACATCTTGTTTTTCAAGTTGTACCACAATAACCAACTTGGATCACAAACTTCCATTTTACTGTGAAGGTTTCTTCTCAAGTGATTGCCAAATGTGCTATTTGTTTCCAGTGGAGTCAAACTCCAAAGAAGTCACTTTTCTTTGTAACCAGAAAAACAAGGGAAGAAATAATGTTGAGGAACCCTTTATTCTCAATATAGGTGGGGTTTTTGGTTTTGATTTGTTGGTTGGTTTGGTTTTTTTTTTAAACTAGAAAACCATTCACTCAGTATATATTAAAATAAGCAGCAGGGGAAGAAAGAGGGAACTTTGTGTTTCATTTATACTCCATCCAGAAACCAAGGTATGCATATACCCACTGCTGCAGCAGATAAGAAACACGAGCTGGCAGTGAGAAATGAACTAGTAAACTGGAGCCTTCCAGTGACCTGGAACCTACAGTGTCACAGTATTCTGTAGGATAATTATATATATACACAGACACACCACAGATCTACTTATGCTTGGAGTAATACGTATAGCCATAAACTTTGATGTATGCACACCAGGGCAAACCTTAAGCCTGCAAGTAGAACCAGATCTTACAGTGCTTCGCTCTAAGCAGATTCTAATCAAATTAGGTATTTTGCATACATCTGCATTGCAATCTCAAGTTTTTCACAAAGAAACATGGTTTCAAGTAAAAAATGTTATAGCCCTTGTAACTTGCTGCTGCATACAACTGACAAGAGAAAATATACAGAAACACAAACTAATCTCAAAGACAAAAAAATCCCAGGTCTTGAGAGTAAAACCCAAACATTTGTAAGAAGTGAGAAAGAAAAAAGAAAAAAGAAATTAAAAATCAAATTTAAATAATCTAACTGTATTCATAAGCTGCAACTTTAACAAATCTGACTTTAAGAAGTCTGCGGATCTCAATAGCAAAGCTCTTTTGCTTAAATTCACTAGCGTGAACATTGGAATAACACAGAATTAAAAAATATATTCAGCATTTTTTATACTTCAGGCCAGGTAAGCTTCCGCACAGCCCCTCCCTTAATTTTCCCATAGCACCACCTCCATTTTCAGATATATATATTTCTGTTGAAAAGGTTATTATTCCTGTAGATGGTATTTAATTTAGGATGCATCCATTAAATTTGACAATCAAGCATATCAGAAATATTATTTAGATTCCTAAACACATGTCTGGATAAGCCATAATAAATTGCATTAACTACATCTAATCAGATAGCAACAAGATTAAGAACATTTTTTTATATATATATATAAAAAAATAAATATATGAAATCAAGTTTCCAATATGGAAGACATGGACTTAAACTGTTCTGACACATTTCTGATGAAACAACAAGAACCAGAAGTTTCATGGGGTTTCAAAAGACAGGAAGAACTCTAGAGCAGTGTTTCTTAATCTTTGTGTTCCCAAGTCTTGCTTTCTCATCTTCATTTAAGAGGCTTCCCCATAGTAAAACACAACGCCCCTAACTTGAGACTACTGTACTGCTTCAGATCTTTTAAAAATTGTAAATAACTCAGCTGTTCAGTTAAGCTTCTATAAAAATACAATAGATGATTCTCTCCATGTACAATAAACAGGACAAAGTTAAATTAGATGCATCAGCCAGATATCACAGTTCCTTTGAGGAAGCTACATTAGGCACGTTAGCAGGATAATGGTTAAAAAGCAAATCCTCCGAGCATATAACTTGAAGAAAATATGGGAACTCATAAGATTAGATGAACTAATGTATAGCAATGTCTTATCAGTATCCCAATGATGGTTAAATAAAACAAAACCACAACATACGTACATATTTCCTCTTCTTTTTCTTCTCTCTATCATTTTTGGGATAGAAAGAGCTTTAATAAGACACAGGTCCGTCAATCTTTTTCCTCTTAAAAAAAACCCCAGGCTTTCAAAGGTAGGTATCAATAGAGACACCTAACAGACAGCAGGATTTGCTGAGAGAGGAAGCAAGTTATAATAGTCAAGTAGCTTTTTCATTAAGAGGGAATATTCCACTGGCTGAAAGTAAGAAGCACTAATTTGTCATAGGGCTTCTCCTAGCAAGGGAAAAAGGTTGGAGTAAGGAAGAGGTAAGTAAGGAGGCTGTCAAGGCCATGACAGATGTTAAGAGAAAAACATAAAAATTTGTTCAGTTCAGAGAAAGGAAGGACAGCGGTACAGGGCAACAAATTAGACTCAGACATGGTGTGTGGTCAGGAAGCCTGGCAGGTCTTCCACCAATAGTGTGTGAGACACCTGGAAACTCTTATCACTGGCACAGCCAAGAGTCAGAAGTAATTGTTGATCACAGAAGAAAAATTAAAGGGTCTCCCTGGTCCCATTGTCACTGCTAAGCTGATGGACTGTAATAAGAAGCAGGAGAAAAAATTATAAAGGAAAAGCACTGCTTTCTCAATAAAGAATTTAGAAATAATTTACACTGTGAAGACATAAAAGTCATAACTGTATTTTGGAATTACTGCTACTATCAGTTGACCTAGAGATTTGGAAGGGATAGGGTGAACGTGGCTTTAGCCAATTACAAAACAACCACCACCAACAACAAAAATCAGTCTCCATAAAACAACCATTAACAAGTCTCATGGGCTGGATAATGCTTACCACACCAATAGTACTGGTCAGATCCATTAAAAACACTTATACAGAATACCCATCTTTTCTGTTCAATTACTAGCATGCATGATTAAGGAAAGTAGATGTCAAATTTCTAGGTCTTCTGTAAAGACATCATACAGTATGCCAAAAATCAGCAAGTTTTTTTGAATTACATACAAGTTATACAAACAACTTCTTGCGGTTTGTGGCAAGTTAAGAGAATTAGCAGTTGTGAAGCGGTTTGCTGGTGCTCTTGAATAATCCCCACATTACTAGGTGGTTTTTTTAATGTATATAAATTCATGGATCAACGATCTTTTGCTCTCTACTGTAAAGAAAGGGCCTCCTGCTTTGCTAGTCAATGAGGTTTGTGGAGAGCATGACAGTGAAGCAACGTTAAACAGCCTCTTAATCCGTCCAGGGGAGGGCAGTATCACTTCAGTTTGCTCAGTAAAACACATTAGCTAAAGGGGAAACGGCTCTTGTGCTGCCCTACAGAATCTAGTCTACACGATTTTCAGTAGCTTTGAAAAAACCCAAAAGGTTAATAATTCTGCTTCTCTGCTAATTCCTGAGAGTATAATTCCTGAACCTATATTAGAAAAATTGAGTTACAGATGCAGTTACTAGAACTACAGTACTTCTTAAAACAACATTATACAGATATTGCAATCGAACAATTGTTTGCTCTTGCAAACACCTACATGATCAGTAATTTTAATTTCTTTTATTTTAATTAATTAATTTTATTTAATTAATTATTTTTATTTAATGCTGCGTGGCCGCAATGCTGTGAGTGTCCCTCCTGAACCTATATTAGAAAAATTGAGTTACAGATGCAGTTACTAGAACTACAGTACTTCTTAAAACAACATTATACTAAAAACTGATTGTACAGCTAAGAGATATTGCAATCGAACAATTGTTTGCTCTTGCAAACACCTACATGATCAATAATTTTAATTGATTTTATTTTATTTAATTATTTTTATTTAATTAATTATTTTTATTTAATTAATTTTAATTAATTAAAAATCTTGATCTCGCTACTTCAGAGTCAACAAAATCAAGAGTGGTAACATATCTTCTCTAGTACTATATGTTGAAACCGTCACAGTAACCAGAACAAAGACAACCAATCACCATTCACAAAACAAAAGAATACTTTGTTTTTAACCAAAATAGTTACCCAAACAAACAAAACAAAACCTTATAATCTACCAAAGCTTTGCTTTAATAAGAGTTTCAGTTGAAATCTTCAGTTCTTCCTTGATACTTTAAGTTTCACATGCTGGCTGGGACAAGGCCACCCCTCTCATCTGAGGCTTCAGGGAGCAAAGAAGCTTCCTGTGGCCACCAAAGTAGTGGACACATTGAGGTGCATGCACAGGGGAAGGATCATCTTTTACACTTGTAGTTTTCCTGACATTTTTGTGAATCAAGCAAGGCTCAAAGTTGACAGAGGAAAAACACAACATTACGCTCCCCTAAACTATAATGAGGCTCAGAAGCCCCAAACTGGTGACTTTGCAGTCGTCTTTTCAGTTCCTTAGACAGTATTGTTTCATTGCTACTTGAAGGAAAATAGACCTGACTTTTTCATTTTTAAAATTCAACATTTTTCACATCTCAGAATGTACATGAGGAATGATGCCCACGAAATTAGTTAGTTGTCTTTCCTCAAAATCCTCTTTTTCTGTGACATCACAAAAAAATCTTGACAATTGTGACAGCATGCTGTGATTACTGTCGCTATTGCTGGCCAAAAGTACTTTATTTTCTCATATTATGTAGATTCTAATGTACTGCTGTTTGCTGTTATTATTATATAACAGAGTCACTTTTAACCAAAGCCTTAGAGAGCAGTAACACATATAGTACTGTTAACTTTTTGTTAGATTTTGTTACCTTTTTAAGAGTAATATGGTCAATTACACAGAATCTGGAAGATACGAGTTGACTGTAGTTCACTGAATATGGAGTAAACCTAGCTCTATTGTATATTAAATTTCCCCTTAAGTTGAGTTTCCCATATGTGTGCTATAAAATCATCTCTTACCATGGTAGAGAACAGAATTTAAAGGTTTGGAATTACCTTATTTGAAAAGCCCTTCTTTTGAATTTATATCAATTCCTGCAGGCACAGTCCCAATTATTCAAGTGAATTTGATTCCAAACAGCACCTAAGTCAGATAGGCTTTTATAGAAATAATCAATGTGTATGCCAGCAAACCTGATGTCTTAAGATTAAAAAAAAACCAAGGTCACTACCACGATAGATACACTATTTATCAGATACATTACAGTCAGGTATTCTGAACATTTAATGTGTAACTTCTGATTGAAAATTAACCTAACAGTTTGTCAATACCACTAATATATCAGAATTATAGAAAAAAAAAAATCATCACAGGGAAAAAAAATAAGCAGCACACTGCAAAGTCCCAACTGAGCAAGCATAACTATTAACCTACTAGACAGGAAATGCCAGTCTGTCTTTTGGGGTTTTTTTTTTTTGTTGTTGTTGGTTTTTGTTTTGTTTTTTTTCCTGTGGGGCCAGGAAGGTAGATATGAGGCTTTCTGCTGTCACTGTTTCTGCTGGGTTTGGCTATCATTAAAGGCACTTGGACTTCTGACTCCACATTATTCAGTGTTATTGACCTTGTGTCGTAATTGTGTGCAATAAATAAAGGTGAGGCACTACACACATTGTAACAAAAACATCGGAGTACTTCTCATCCCCAGAACTGATATTTAAGTTTTTATATGATATTCCACCACATAATCCCTTTTAAAACACCGATGGAGTTGGGGAGGGTTCTTTGTACCTTTATTGACTGCAAGACACTAGTCCCCTTCTCTGTTTCTATTTTGCAGTTATCACATTCCATTTTCTGAATCTTCACACAGCCAGTCCCTGATGTTTTGATATCCAAATCTAGAATTAAAAGAGTTATGTTAGCAACAGAATGAGAAAAGTCAGACCTATTTAACATACTACTTTATATAGTAAGTACTTATAGTAGGGAAAAAAAGCAGCTTCTTTGTTACTAAAGAACCTTCTTGCAAAGTTTGGCCACATACTTCCAATTGCATGGCTTGTCACTGTCAACAGTTGACACTGAAAATGTTGTAAGCCAGGGTATAGGCACCCAGCTTCAAGAGAGAACACCGAGAGGCAGCAGTGACTGTAACCCCTGGCACAGAAGCGGCAGGGTGTGGTCTTTCAGCGAAGGGTTGGTTTGTTTTTATTTAAACGCATTCCCAAACTCCACCTTATAGCTACCCTCCTCACCAATGCCATTAGCAATTCTCCTGAGGCATTTGGGGTGGGAAGGTTGGCAGGTTGTTTGAGGCCACATGTAGAGTAATAAGATTCAACAGCACAAATGCTCAGGTCTTGCTTAGACCTATGCTGCTTCAACTAGCAAGCAGCACAATGCAAAAACAGGTACGGAAGAGTTTGCATGCGTCATTCTTCCCTCCCCTTGTGGAAGGCCTGACTTGCTCCCCTGGCATGAAGAAGCATGTTTGCCTCTAGTCTGAATCACCTCACCTTATTATATAGGCTCCCACAAAGAAAAGTCACCAAGTCTTGTAGATAACTGTTATCATGGGAGTAATTTATGGGCTCATAGTGCTTCACACAGGAGCAGCAAGAGCATTTTTCTACCACTTGAGCTCACCCTTGAGTTTAAGGAACTGGGAAGAAGTTTGAGAATGTGCGGTCTGGGGATTCTGACTATGTTAATAATACATCATATTAATGACCACCATAACAACTTGCAAAAGGTAAGGGCAGGAGAGGAAAAAAATGTTTTTGTTGTTCTAAGGATAAAAGGCAGAAAGAAGAAAAAAAAATTGGACAGGAGTCAGAAGTATTTGCTGCAAGGACTAAGAGAGAGACAGTGAGCCTCTGAAGAAAAGATGATCTGGGAAAGAAACCTTCATTTAAGCACTTGTGAAAATCTTTTTCATCTCCGCTATCTGCTAAGGTGACCAGAAATATGTGAAGAAGAATCAGAGTATGTATAATAAGCTCTGCCCCGATGCGATTCCCCAGGTCAGATCCGTGACACAGCGGAGACTGAAGATCAATACCGTCATGCTGTTGCTCAGGACAGATGCTGGAACCATGACAACAGTAGCTCGCAGACCATGAAGACGAGAGACTGAGAACTCCAATTAACAATGAAGGGCAGTTTTGCCACCTGACAAACCAGTAGAATCCAAGGAGCAGAGCTAAAACACATTACATCTTTGCTGCAAGAGTGCTACCTTATTGCCACAGTAAGCTAAGAGGTTAAACTTAGTGAAGGATGCAGACCGCGTTTGCAGGTACCAAGTCCCTAAGAAAAGGGACTAGAAGAGGATTTAGTGAACTTAGTGAAGAATGCAGACCGCATTCTAGTCCCTAAGAAAAGGGACTAGAAGAGGTGGACTAGATAAGCAGGTTTTCCCGAAAGCTGTTTTATTTGCAGATATTATTTTCTTAGCCTCTTTATGGAAGACTTCCAAGAAAAAGATACTGTGACCAAGATTATAATCAAACTATATGTTTCTTAAATTTAAGTAAACTAAGATTGGCTTTAAGGCATGGAAAAGCACAAAACCTGGCAAATTGGCCTGCTAACTATCATCAGAGGCTCAAGGGCCAGCACCACAAGGTTTTATGTTGGTAAAGCCTACACAGTTTCACCAGACTAAAAATATCTGAGTGGTTATCAGAGCTATTTCAATTGATCAACGCTGACTTACAGGTTCTGAAGTTGAGACAAAACTTTTACATAAGGTTTTACTTCTCAGGGAGCAGACTGTTGAAACGCATTTCCCAGAGAGACACAAATAGAGGCACTCTCCAAACGTCTATGCTTGAAACATTATGTCCCTGCACAACACAAACCTGGAGAGTTCAAAAAGAAAGCAATATTATTTTTGAAATACAAGCTGCCTTGCTCAAAACTGCTCAATTCACCCACTGGAAAACTGCACAGTCCTTGGGAAGATCTACATCCAAGACTATTTTGTTATTTTGTTTTCTGAGAAGAGAGAGGTCTAAAAGCCAGTTTGCTCGTGCAAATCTTTGAATTCAATCAGCTTGATCGCCTTTTGTCACCCCTTTTGACAGAAGCAATAAGGGCAAGAGAGTAAAAGGCTTAAAAACAGTCAGTTTAGCCATGATACCAACGTAATAAGACTTTTATAAGGATAAGGTTAATAAAACCTTCTGATTCTGCAGGGCATATTATGGCCATCATTTGAAAGGTAGATTAGCAGTGTAATCCTAGCTGTATCAAAGATGGGTGCCAAAAGAGGACACAAGTCTAGGGATTCATGAGCATGCTGTTAAGAAACATCATGGATTCCTGGAAACATACTTCTTAGTGCCTTGATCCTCTGCAGAGTCACAGCGCTTTGCTAGCCTTGATATAGCAAAAATGAGTGGACAAGGAATGGAGCCCCCCCGTCTCACAAATAGGCTTCCTGAAGCAAGGATAAATGACTCCACAGACCAGCAGGCTAAAAGCTGGATAATATTGCTAACAAAATTTCAACACGCAAGGAGCAACAGGATACAACCTGTTTCAGTGCCAAAGCTCCAAAAATAGATAGTTTGATTCCTCCTTAGTAAAGATGAGTGCTGAATCCAACTTCAGCCACACAAACCTCGAAGAGTGCATGAAGATCTTTGAGGTGCAAAGGCCTTGTATTGAAAATAAATGTACATATGTGTAAAAAAAAAAAAAAAAAAAAAGAACTTTTGTATCAGAATGTAGGCAGGGTACCCCTGAAATATTACCCTAAGCTATAATATTTGAAATAGACTGGAAAACTACTTATTTTAAAGTGACTCAGCAGCCCTGGACTACTAGAAGTACTTCATGATCTGCTTCTCTGCTCATAAAGGAAGCTTACCAGTAAGTAAGCATGCATGTAAAATAATTCAGTCCAGGAAATACTATTTGTTGAGGGCAGACTAAAGTATTTGCTAGTCTAAGGCTGTAAGTCTGCCATACTTAGGAGTAGACACTCATGAGCTTTTTTCCAACTCATTAATATGTTAAAACTTCAGAAAAATACACTGTTGTAAACATTCATATTTGCTTTCCACTAACTTTTATGAAAAATAAAAAGCAGAAACAAGCATTCCCAGGAGCTTAGGTTCTCCCCTCATATAAGTAGGCAGAAAAATTGTCTAAGTGATGCCATAAAATTATGATTTTTGGTAATTCACAGAAACATTCAAGACCCATAGATTTGTTCAGTTTGCTTAGTTAGTTCCACAAGGATCTACAGTATTTAGCTTAAGTCCACTTAGCTTTTTGGCTAACGTGGAAGAGTTAAGTTTTCTCAAAGACAGAACTGATAATAAAAAATAAACAAATTAAAAATCCCATACTGGCTTACAAGTGGGCTGACACCAGGAGTGCTTGATTTTGTGCCAGAGGGGACAGAGCTTTGGTATTCTACTCTGTGAGGCTTGGCCACCACTTCAGCACTCATGGTTCTCCTCCTTGACTTTGGCATAGAAGCCTCTGTTCTCGTCACCAGTGTAACATGAATAAAGCACTGGAACAGGTTGCCAAAGGAGGTTGTGTAGTCTTCATTCTTGGACATTTTCAAAACCAGACTGGATAAAGCCCTGAGCAGCCTCCTCTGACCTTGGAGTTAACACTGCTTTGAGCAGGAGATCGAACTAGAAACCTTCTGACGTCCCCTCTGTGCTAGTTTTGACCTAATATAATACATTCCTACTAAAGCGAAATGCAAGATCCACATGGTAAGACAGGACAGATGACTCAAATTCTGGTTATGCGAGACCTCAGTTGGGTTTACTTCTAAGTACTCAATCAATGCACAGTAACCAGAAATCAAAGAGCTGGTTTCAGCTTTAATTAATGCATGCAGTTCGTCATGCCAAGACACTGGGTTCTCTTTATGGGCTGAGCAGACTCCGAACCTACAGCCATGTGCCTACACTGTCCCCGGAATAAATAGCTAACATATACATGTGATCTGAAGGAAAATAAGCAACCTAGGTTAAAGATAAATTCACTGGCATCTATCATCTATGATGGTTAAATATATCACAGAGGATTATCAGATTGTGTATGATATTGATAGATCATACATAGCATAAAACTAGACAGTAAGACAGAAATAGAGGATCCTTTAGTACTTGCCTTACTGGGCTGTGTATGAGTTGCCTTTGGTTTAAAATACATACTTAAGCTCACCATCTAGCATCTTCTGCACATGCTCTTCAGGGTCTAAGGAGTTTTAGCTAACCTCCTGGATAAACTCCAACCTAAATTGCGAAAGCTGTTACGAAATGTTGCAACTTCCAAAACAAAGAAAGAAGCTAGAATACTGTAAAGACATTCACATCAACTTCTAACAGCTAAGCAATGAGAGTGAGCTCAGATAAAATGGTCTAAACAGAACACAGTTAACATCCTCCTCAAACATTCAAGGAAGGCCAGAGAAAAGCCAAAGTGCTTGCAGAGCATCAAAAGTTTCTCTCTGGTTTGAGATGTGTTTTGCTTATACAATGATGTTTAATGGGTAATTCTTTCCCAAATAAAGAAAAACAACAACCCAAGCACACACTACTACTCAGAGAGCCCAAAACACAAACCAAAGCTGAAAGGACACTTTCAGTAGAGCCTCACTGGCAAGTAGGAATTCTACTTCACTGAGTAAAAAAAAAAAATTATGTTTTAGGAAATGTATCTCTGGATATGCCTGGATAACAGTATGAACAGACAATACTAACATCATGCTAATTATGGGATGACAAACAGCAACTAGTGGAAGGGGATTATAATCCACAGACTGTCCAAGGAACCTGAATTGCATGAGTTTACCACAAACCCAAGTGGAACAGCTTAGAAACCTACAAACTAATAAAACCTATTTCAGGAAGGAAGACTGTAAAACAGTCTGCAGGGTTGGTTGATATTCAAAATATAATAAGAATTTCAAAGACAGGACAAAAGCTAAATGGAAAAAAAAAAAAAAAAAAATCATCGATCAGGACTTGTTACTGAGACCTTTAGGAAGGTTCTTCACATTGAAACTCTTTATGAAGGCTGAGATTCTCCAGATCTTAATGCAATGAATTGTATCCCTTAAGAGCAACCAAGTCTGGAGTAACACATAATCATCACTCAGATATCCTGGAGAAACTTAAATATTAAATTACTAACAGCTACAATAACCAGACACACTTGGTACCAAAGAAATGAAGCGTAATAAATGGGATGCTGGGTTTCTGTTTGATTGTCTGTAATCCTGGAATGGACTCTGTGAACATACCACACAAGCCAAGGTAATCTTTGCACTTGCCAAGCAGGAGAAGAAAAAAAAAAAGCTGTAAGAATGTAACAGGCAACTCTTCAGGAAGAGTCAAAACTACTCCAAGTCTCTTGGAGAAGACAGTCCTGCTACAGTTCAGTGAAAGAGTCAATGAATATATAAGTAACAGTTGATCTGCTTAAGAAGAATGAACTTGGATTTTCAGATGTCTTTGACAACATACTTAGTCCTATATTGTCTTTTAGCATTGAAGATAATGCATAGTTTATAGCTATGTGCATTTGGAAATCAGCACAAATGCCAAGGCTGAAAAGTTTAATCGACGACTGAATTATTCAGACTAGTTAAAAACTCACTAAGAAATTGCACAGAGATCTTGGAATACCACATACTCGAATGAAAAAAAAAAAAAAACACACAACAAAAAACCAAGAAATTGAATGGATGGTATACCTTGTGGGGCTCTTTGCCAAGAGGCATGGGGTTTGCCAGGAAGCTCTCACCCTGAAACTGTTTACATGTGTAAGTGCACTCTCCAAAGAGAGAGCCACTGAGGGGCTGAGCTGTATCAGGCTCAGAAAATCCCCTGAGCTGAGAACAGTTGATAGCTAAGAGAACACTTAGATGAAATATCATATCATTTATGTTTGTCCTGTTCATACTCTTCCCTGAGCATCTGTTTATAACTACGGCTGGAGACAGGACAGTGGGCTAGCTGGAGTCATGGTACAAATCAGTATGGCCAATCTACCACAGACGAAGCAAAGCATACTGAGGGCAAGGAGAGGGAGAAGCCCCTGATTTTATTTACAGAATGTTTGTCTCTATATTAGTTGTTAGGAAACAAAAGACACTAAGTTTTGGTAAACATATCTAAGAAACACCCCTTCAGTTATCAACAGTGTTCAAAGAAAAAGTAAATTACAGGGATGAGTAAGACCAGAATACAAAAGAGAACGCTGCAATAAAAGGTGCAGAATGTCTTTGCTGTAGGCGTTTGGAAAAGTGGTAACCAAGAGAATATAACACCACGCTCTACAAAAGTCATAGATTATGAAGCGTAAGTAGAATGAGATTATTCACGATTTCTCACACCACAACTGCAGCAGAGCATCAAATGAAATAAAGCAGAGGTCTTGAACAACTGCTTGAAGCAAACCAAAGGACTGGGTTTTTTGTACACTGAAGTTTTTCCAGCATGGTGAAACTTATGCTGCACTGTATAGGCGATTGCGTAAATCCATAGGAAGGAAAAAAAACAAACACACACACACACATCAATTACTAAACACAAATCTCTCTGGGTCAGGTACTCCCTAAACCTGAGCTCACTGAGGGGAATTATCCTAGTGAGGTTGCACTTTTCCTTCCCTAAACTGAGAGCCACTGTCATTACTTCAGTCTAGCCACTACAGTTGCTCTCCCAAGTTGTTTGTAGGTTCCATACCAGAAACCCTGCACAGATTTTTGCCTTGTGAACAAAAAGATAATGCAAGACTTGTACCAGAAAAGGGAGCCCGTCTTGGCATTTCATCAGTATTGTTAAATTCCAGACTTTTTTGATCACTGTGGATGGCCACTTAGCACAACAAGCACTAATGGAGCTGGCAGGTCCAACAACGCTACTGCGAACAACCCTTTGCAGGTGTGCACAGTGCACACTGAGGGCTGTTGTCTCCCAGCTGAGCTGCAGTTACATCTTTTCTGAAACGCCAGCTGTCAGAAAAAAATAAAAGTGCGCCTTGTAACTAGCACTTCATAGCACAAGTTTCAGCGTTAGCTATTGCTGACAAGAAGGTCAACAGCAAGTGATGGATCTAAATACCTAAGAAGTCAGGAAACACAGAAAAAAATGGGACCTTCTGAACCTCCTTAGAGGGGGCACGATGCCATTTCCGAGCATCCGCTGCTAACAGCGCTTCCAGCCGCAGCAGCGGCG
>NW_009647856.1:265443-353767 GCF_000708025.1 Charadrius vociferus
AGTCCAGCGGTGCCGGGCCTCGGGGCCGCCTCAGTCCCGTTTGAGGATCCCGGGGGCGAGCCGGGGCCTACCTTCCCCGCCGGCGTCCCTGGGTGCCGCGAGTCCTCCCCCCGCTCCGTGGGGCCCAGGGTGGTGCCATCCCGTGGGTGAGAAAATGAGGTACTTCAGGCGTGAGGGCCCTTTCCATGGCCCCTTGGGCTGTTCGTGGTGCAGCCGAGCGTTGGCTTGCAATGGAAGAGGCATGCTGGTTGGGTTTCAGCCTGCTCAGCTCCCTGATGCAGCAGCCTCGGCAGCCACAGGATTTGACACCTGCAAGGAGGAGGCAGGGAAAAAGAAGGGAATGGAAGGAGGGAGATGGCAGGGCTTTGGGTAGCAGCCTGGTCTTTGTTGCGCTTAAGCCTACAGTGAGACTGTGTGTGTTGAAACGTCCTGGGTCAGAGGATGAAGAAGCAGTTTGGCAGATGTGCTGGAAAAACAGTTTTTTCAAAAGTGGTATTGTGGAGCTCCAAAATTGGTCTCTGTCAAGATGGCTTAGTTAACATGTTGTTTATTGTGACTGCTTTTAGCAGTTCTAAAGCCAGCCAAATAAATCTTTTCCTGAGTTCTGTACAAATATGTCATGAAATGATTGTCCTTACAGGGTTTACAAACAAGCAGGGAACTGCTGAATTCAGTTAAAAAGACGTTTGCTGAATTCAGTTAAAAAGACTTTTATGGACTTCATAGCCTACATTATCATTGTATAATAATTTAAAAAAAAATGAGGAGGGGATGTGGGCATAGAAGATGTGAAGTCAGTGGCTGCATTCGTGTCACAGATGTACTTTACTGCCAATAATGAGAGTGAAACATGCATAGAAAGGTGCATTGCCTTATTTACATTGCAACACAAGTAATAACGAAATCTGGGACTGTTACTTTATTGATTTGCTGCCTTGTGCACTCCATGAGTTGTTTTTCTTCTTTTCTAAAAATAGCCATGCAAGCTATGCAATGGGACGTTTGGTCAAGCTCTTTTCATCTCATTAGCCTCATTTCCATTTTTATCACTGTCTGGCATTGATTATTTATGAATCTGAAATGAGATCTGAGAGTTCAAGAGGAAAAAAGATGGCCCTAGCTTTTTGGCCTGTCTGTAATTTTTACTGTAGAAAGTTTAATAAAGGTTCATATTAATCAGCAAAGCCTTTCAAGTTAAATTGCTTCATTGGTTTATGTTATTCAATCTCAAAAATCATTAAATGAAACACAAAAAGGGTGAGCCTACCATACGATAGTTTAGTATAGAAAAACAATTCTAGAAAGACAAAAATGTATCAAGATATAACTTGGGACATGACAGGGGATAGAAGTTATTTTTTTCAAGTCTTCAGAAATAGTTCATTTTTGAAAAAAAAAAAACAAACCACCCTACAAAACTCTAACTCTTGAGACCAAATACCTAATTTAAATGCTACATAATTTGTCAAGGAAATAGTTACGGGCCTGTGGGAAGTGTGGTGCAATGTGCTATAATTCCACTAGATGACAGCCAATTCAACAAATAATTCTATTAACAGACTGTTGAAAGGAAATCCCTGGTCTTCGGTTAGGTGGGGCTTACTGCTGCCACCCACTTCTCCAGAACTCAGTGCTGCTGTTTCTTATCCTCGTTTCCTACCTCCTCTTAAACATTAGCGCTACTTTCCCACTTTCTCCATTATCTTCATATTTGATGCTCCTCATGTAGGCAAAGGTTTATCAGATTGGGGTCTGTGCTATGCTATGCATCATCCTTAATATTGTCGAGTTTTGCATAATTAAGAACTTTGTTCAAGAAACCATTCAAAGATGCTTAAGCCTTAGCTATGTATATGTTTCACTGCTTTGTCTTTTTTTTTTTTTCATTAGGTACAGTCTAAGCACACTTATATGGTTAAAAATATTGAAGAAAACAAAAAGTCATTGCTAGGAAGAAGTTCTTCTTTCTCCATACATGTGAAACTTCATGTTTTTAATGTTTTACTTATACCATCTATATTTTGGCTATAATATTGATTCAGTTTCATTTTCATGCTCTTGATTGAATTCCAGCTGGTCCCGTATCAGCTGGTATGGCATGTGTCAGACTGCAACAGTAAAATGAGATTTATTTTCATCTTAAATTTTCTGACTTGTCACTTGCAGGAACAGAAAACTATGTCAATAAATGAAGATTTAATTAGAGCTCAAATTTCAAGATGCCTGTGTGATTCCTCAATGAATTACAATACTTATTATCCATTTTGCCACATACAGTGTTGTTCTAAGCTAAACAATGTTCTGTATTTCATGCAAAAGGTAACAAAAGCTAGACCTAATAAAGTGTTATGAGATAGACTTTAAAGCCAAAGCAAAGCGGCGTTTTTAGGCTAAGGTAAGGGAGAGAGATTTCAAGGGAAGAGGAATTAAATAAAAAAGGACATATAGGATACGCTGTAGAAGGAATACGTTTTTCTAACTTCTATATTTGGAATTAATCACTGAGTAAGATCAGACAGCTTCAGGTACTCACAGGGTATAAACTTAGTCTGCCTGGGCTGACCCACTTGCTCACATTGTAATGAAGAAATAATGTAACTCCACTGCTCAGGAAAATGGGGCCGCCTTGCAGGAGTGTTCTTACCAGTGTTATGCTCCTGCTGAGGCTCCCACCTGCAGATGCAAGAATACTTCTTTTCAAGGTGACATCCAGCATTTGGGCAAAGTTCACTGCACGCAGGGCTAGCTGCTTATCCATGTTCCTCCATATCATAAGGCTTAAGAATTTCAGTCACGATATTTTTTCCAAGTTTATTAAATATTCTCATGTGTTTCTATTATGAAATATTTGCATTACACTGTTTTAGTTTCTTTATTTGTATTTTGTAATTTGTATTTTTTCAGTGATGCATTTCTGAACTACTTCCTTGAGCCGCCTTAGTTCTCAAGGCGTGTCTAGGTTTCAGTGGGTAGGCAAAGCATGATTTGTTTGTTTTCCCCTTGGTATTTTAGTGTGTGTGTAGTGATGGTAACCATTTCTTCTCAGAGATGGCAGAGAGAGAAGCAGTCTCCAAAGCACACAATGGTTTGCATTTGGGGGATTTTTTGTTTGTCACGCTACCAGAAATTTTCTGAGGAAATTAAGTTCCTCATGGAAACCACATGAAAAGGGAAGTGGCAAATCTTACCATTCAAATTCTCCCTGTCTTAACCATATCTAATAAGAACTCCAGCTGATAAACCCTGTGTGTGGCTCAGGGTGATTCCATCCCAAATAGCAGAGACTTGAAAACAAGTGGAAACAACAGAAGTTGTAACAGAAATTGTTAAGCAGTTTAGGTATGCGGTGTGCTCTCATTTCCCTAAAGTAATTATCTATGAGGTTGTACTGTGTAATCAAACAATCCATTCTGAATTACACACGTTATAATGCCCTATTGTACATGATGTAATTTTAATTTTAACGACCGTTTAGTGTTGGCATAGCTTTGTTGTTTAAAGACACATCCCTTCATGCTGAAGCACAGGCTCTGCCCAGTTAAAACAGGTCTGCTGCTTACAAAACTGTAAGCTTTAACTTTAGAAAAGAAGCATTAGGAAATAAAATTTCAGGGGATGAAAAAAAGATCAATGTGTCATTGAATAAATCCGTGGTACTCCTATGTTATTAATAATATCTGTAGCTCTCATTTCTCCTGTTCTCCTTGAAAAGGAAATGATAGAACTGGAAAAGTTCTGGAGAAGGATGACAAGGACAGTGGAAGTCAGAGAAGGGCTTTCATGCCAGTGACAGCTAGTAGATTGGCTTTTTCAGCCTCGAAAAAACCTAGTGGCATAGAAAGGTTGTGATTATTCAGTGACTCATCCAGTAAAAGAATAAAGTGGCATCAAGGAGCCAGTTCAAAATGAACAAAAAGCACTGGTTGCTCACATTGTGCAGAGTTAAGAGGAAATTCTCCTTTCCCCTGGATTTTGCAGATACTGAAAGTTTTGCATGAGTTCAAGGGGAGAGGGGATGGGTTCAGGGAAGCATCACCACACTGTGACTGGTGGATTCTACTGTTCCTCCCCAGGCATCTGGTGTTGGCTGGATGTATGCAGAACTAGATCAGCTTTTGGTTTGACTAGATATCGCCGTTCTGATGTTCCAACTACATTACATAATTTTTCTAACTAATTCAGTGTGAAACACTGAGTCAGTTGTCTTGTTTTCAGAGTAATTTTTATTTTTTTTTTTTTTTTTTTTTTAAGATTTGTGTGCAGAAGGAGGTAGCATGAAGATGTGGATAAATGTCCTGTATCATGCCCCAGCCTGTTCAGCTGAGGTTCTGTTCATTGTCTCCCTGCTTTGGGTACTGCCCCTGTCTCCTGCCATCCTCGCTGCCTGCAGGCAGATGGGACGGTGCTCCTTAGCAACTTCCAGAAAAATTAGCCAGTTGAGCTCGTAACATTGATTGAAATTATTCAGGCTTCTTTAGCTGTTTTTGACTGAGAACGTAGTCCTAAAGTTGTTCCTCTTGCAGATGAGTGTTGAGGGAGGAGGAAGGTATCTCTTTCTGCAGAAGAATGGAATAATATGTAACGTCCACAGATGCAGCTGGCTGTGGAAAGAGAGCTATGTCTACGGCTTGAGCTTAACTTAATGTGAATTTACACCTATTGGTTTAAACTTGGCTAAACCTTAGACTTGTGTTGTATTAAATGAAACAATTCCATGTGAGTTGGAGCATCTATGTGTCAGTCTACACCAGTTTAACTAATCCAGCTTAACTGAAACTGATGACATTTGTGTGGTAGCAAAGAATGAATGAGCGAATGTATTAAGAAATTGATAATTTCCATCAGGAAGGAAAGTAGCACACATGTCAATGTATATTGTACCATCTATAAATCCAGTTGTGAACCTGCATGTAATACTAGTAATTAGCTACTTCTATGAGTATTTCCACTGGAGTTAGTCAGGCCGCTTGCACAAATAACTGCTCATTGTTTTAATTGACTTAACAGACTGCACAGTCTGGCCTGATGTTCTCAGACAGAAATTATAAATTACCTTGAATGTACATTCATACAAAAGTTTTATTAAAATAATTAAAAAGACATTATTTTAATATGTACTCTTCAACATACAACAGTTTTTGCCTCCAGCAACAGCACTGCAAATAATTTAATATTATTCTAATGATTAATTCATACCTTTAAGTGGCCGAGAAAAATAAGGTGCTTTATGATTGTTTTTTCCCCCGTTGTACTTAAAATTGAAAAAGCATGGTCAAGTTGGGCTTGAAGGAAAAGGCTGGGTGGCTGGTATCAAAATCTTCTGACACTTTTCTGAACCTGAATCTTTTTCTAATTAATTTTATAAACACAAGGGATAAAGTTTAAAGGGGTTCATCAATATATGTTAATGAAGTCAATCACTTGAAGTGTAGTTCCTTCAACAGAGATTTTTATAAATTTTGTGTCTTCTTAATTAGTGTAGTTGATGCATCTTCATACATGAAGCTGCATGTCTTCCTGGTCAGAATGTAATTTTACTACTTTTTGCATCTGTCACCTTGGAAAGAATCAATGCAGCTAACCACCACCTATCTGAATTCTGCACTGACTTGTGCACGAACATTGCTGTTTGCTGGAGAGATACTGAAGTAAAGATGCTGGCATTAGTCTTGGGAATGTGAGTTCAGGCTTTTATTAGTGCCGTCCTGAAGCTGTTTCACAAGGCAGTTCTCAGCCTGATTTGACCCGGATTCCAAAACAGACTTGTAATTCCCTTTCTCTGCAATTCTGTGTGTTGGATCAAGGCTGTGGTATTATTTGCAGTTCTACAGTTTGAAAGCATCCATATTTGTTGAACTATTCTGTAAATTTAGAAATCATGCCAACTTTCATTTCTATTTGAATTAGGCTGTTTAGCAGATACCGCAAAAATACAAATTTTCCACTTTGGTTTTTGAACTTTATATATACAATTTTGTATAAGCTGAATTTTAAATTTAATTATGTAGTTGGTAACTGAAGAATGCTAAACTTACTTTACTGTCCCATAATCATACATATCTTTTGTTACAGTCTGTCCCCTTCCCTCTTAAAAAGGAGTGGAGACTAGTGCTTATCACCCTAACTAAGGCTGTCTAATTGTTTTCCTCTGTCTCAACTGTCTATAGTTGTGTCTTAACATATTATAAACTTTTCAGATTCTGAAGATTGTTTTTGTTCTCTCTCTGCCCAGCATTGGAGTCTTGGCGAGTACTCTTTTGTACTACTGTACTGCGAGGAAGTGTATTTTTTGACTAGTATCAACTGTATGTTTCACATACAAGATTGACAAAAATGCCTACACCCATGAAGCTCTCAGTTTTTGGCATTGTTCTGCTTAAAGTTTCTTCCACTGTGCTTTTCCCTCTGTCTAAATTCTTCCAATATGTTTAGAGAAACAAAGAAAGCAGTGGCAGCAGCCATAAAAACATGAAATGTGTATGCTTTCAGCAGTTCTTTATAGATAAAAAATTGCTCTAGTTATAAATGTGTGTACATGTTTATGTACAGTATTTCAGAGTCTATTTCTTGGCCTCTATGATGTTTACAGTTGTTTCACAATGTTTTGACTCCTCCAAGAGAGATCACGAAATTGCTTTTTTTTCCATAAGCAAATACAGTCCCTGAAATCTCTCTAAAAGTCAAAATGTTCCTGAAAGAATTCCAAGCAGCACTGAAGAAAGTCATAAACTTTCTAGTTTAAATTTCACTACCTTTACAGACAAGTGACTTCTCAAAAGGTGGATACACACAACATAAAACTTTAGTATTGATTTTGCCACCACAATTATAAAAAGAAATTATATATTTCTTAACTGTCGGCTTTCTGGGTTTTGAATGCAAAATTGCTCTAGTTGTTTCATTGGATAACCCTGGTATATACTATTGAAATATTCTCAAAAGTTCGTCTTGATTTTATTACAGTTTTAATTTTGATTGTCTTTAATTTATAATAAAAAGTTCTCTTTCAAAAGAGAAAGGTCTCCCATAAGCCATGTGAAAGGCTGAAAGATGGCAAGACTGACTACTTTGAGGTAGATTCTGCGTCTTTGGTTTTGTAATTATTTTATCCTACAGTAGAATACAATGTTCTCTGCATAATAGTTATGCTGCGTAATAGTTAACCTAGAAAGATCTCCTAGTGTGAGGCAAACACTTGCAGAAGTTGGCAATCTTTCTCCCAAAATTTTGAACTAAAATACTACGATACTGACTTGTCCATTCACTTTATCTACAGCCAAATTTAGTGAACTTGTGAAGGAATCCTTGAGTTCCTCCATGTATGGTCCATTTCCACTTTCTGCTGTGTTTTGCTATACAAATACTCTATAGCTCCCCTATCTCACTATGTCGTGGCAAGATTTCTGTGTGCCTCAGAAGTCCTTCCCCTCTATTCCCTCTGTAAGATGCTTATTGCCTCTCTTTAGTCATCCCATATCTCTCATGTGTTTCTCCTGAAATGTTTGTGTCTTGTTTCATGCTGCCTTCATGCAAAAGGTGCTTTGAGTATGCAAAACTCTTATAATACTGCCAGATACTTATGCCAGAAGATGTTTTTGGAAGCTATTAATTGGCGTTTGATATAATGACAAGTGCCGACCTGATGGACATTGCTGTCTTAGCAGGGTACCGGGAGCATTGTATCCCCTTGTATGCTACCTCCTATTTCCCTCTTTCATCTTGGCATTTTCACACACCACAGACAGTTCTGATGATTGATGCCTGGGAACATAATTCTCAAGTGCTGAACTGAGATAGTAAACACGAAGTTACATGAAGTTATAGTAACTCATTGACATTAGATCTCATCTTGCTCCGGAATAATTAATACTGTCCTTGATCTAGCTGTTCCTAATGCAAGAATCTTAGAGATTTTGATTCCTAAATGAGAGCTACGAAAATGGGATTTTCTCAAATATGATTGTAGGAAAGTTATCTTTTCCAACAACCTTACTTGTTCCAGCTTTTATTTCTCTCTCCGTGTATTTATTTAAAAAATGTGTTACCTAATTTGAAGAAGAGCTTTCTTCAGGATAAAGCTTATACCAAAGCTACAATTATAAAATTTGGATTTTAGCCTCTTCTAAAAGTCTTTCTTTTGGAGAAGAAAAAAGGGATCCCACACCACTCGGGATCAAAACATAGCTTGAAACCTATGAGTTTTATTATTACTCTTTGTTGTGGTTTAACCCCAGCCAGCAACTAGAACCACGCTGCCTCTTGCGCACCCGTCTTCTGCTCCCAGTAGGACAGGGAGATGAGGGAGAAAAGGAAGAGAAAGGGAAAAAAACCCTCATGGCTTGAGATAAAGGTGGTTTAATAGAGCAATAGAAAAGTAAAATAACAACACCACCAGCAACAATAATAATGATAATAATCAATTATTAAAAGAATATACAAGACACAAGTCACTCTCACTGCCTGGTGAATTGGTTACCCAGCCTGACTCGAGCAGAGGTCGCAGATTCCTGTCCCCCAGCCAACCCCCACTTATATACTGAGCATGAGGTCTGTGGTGTGGAATATTCCATTGGTGTCACACCCCACTCAAGAGAGAGAGAACGAAGTGACTCAGATTCACAAATCCCCAGTGGTGTGGATTCCATTGGCCATTCTATTGTTCTGTCTATGCTCCTTCTCAGCTTCTGTGGGAAGCTGAAAGAAGTCCTTGACTAGTATAAACATCACTTACCAACAACTACAACATTATGCATTATTCCTTTCATACCAAATCTGAAAACACAGTAACTACTAGAAAGAAAATTAACTCTATCTTAGCTGAAACCAGGACACTCTTGAATTAGTTCATTTGGATATTTTTCAGGGTCATATTATTTTACCAAAGGTCACAGATGCTAAAAATGTAATCTGGTACATAACTGAAATGTTAGTACTGCATAAGAGCTCTGACATGAGGAGATCTCAGAATAATTATTTTTTCCAGCACTTTTCTACCTCCTGTTCTCAGATACTGTATCATATTTTCTCATTTTCTATGGTTTCAGGGTTTATTTGTTGGGTTTGGGTTTGTTGTTTGTTTTTTTTTAAAAGTATGATCATGCAATGACTTACAGACATGAATAACTTTAATGGTGCTACTTGCACAAGTTAGACCAGTTCTTGTCCTCAAGATCTCTATGTTCTGTGAAGGGATTTCTTTTCTATGTAATTACTCCCTGCAAGGTCAAGGGACACTGTGAAGGGTGGGCTTCTGTTGAATGGAGAGAAGGGGAAGCACAATCTTGGATTAGTCTTATGGAAATGACAGAGATAATATCATAGCAGTTATACCTATAGGAGTCCCACCCACATGGGGATTTCCTTTGTAAGGACCTGCCTGAAGGCAACAGCTGGACTCCCTGGTTTAACGTTTTCAAAACTCAGCTGGTTGACCCTAAGCAATGCAATTGAGTTTTGAAGTTAGACTTCCTTTGAGCAGGGGATCAGACTAGATGACCCCAGAGGCCTTTTCGAGCCTAAATCTGTTATTCAATGCCTGTTCTTTAAGAAATACTGTTTTCCATGTTATCTAACATTTATGTGACAGTAACATAGCTACCTGTAGAGGATTTTAAAAATACTAAAACAGTGATAGATAGTGCGGCCTCTTACAAGTCTTTCATGGAGTTATTACTGTAGACCCACCTAGCTTGCTCACATTGTGACTTCTGTTGTTTGAATGTGGGTGTCACATGTTGATGTGTTCTTTACACTGCACGTTAACTTGCACAGTCATATAAATCCCTGGATCTAATTCACTGTATTTTGGTATTTTTTTTGCTTCCTAGAACTTCAAACAATGAGTCAGGCTGGTGAAGAAAGTTCCAGTTCCAGTGACACAGAATTGGAAATTGAGAATGAGCAACCTATCTGTGCTCTAGCTCCAACAGTTTATAGCCGAGATGAGGGATCCACTGATGTAACAGCAAGTCCTGCATTTCAGTGTTTAGATGAGGTACCATGCACCCCAGCTTTCTGTATCTATAACAATGAATATCGTGCCCAAACCAATTAATCTGAAATGTATTATCTATTGAAGGTTGTTACCATAGGCTATCTGTAGCTTCCCTGTTTCTTCTCTGATTTTTTTTCTAAATGGTAAGAACATTTTGTGAAGCAGAAACGTACATGGGGCATATTCTTGCTGGGGATGTTGTGCTTAATAGATAAACATGTTATTTCTTTTCAGTAATCATCATCTAAAGGGGAATGAGAATAGAGAGGTCTTGTTTTTGTAGTATTCTAGCTATAGAGATAATTGCATCATGATTTTTAGAAAGGCTCAATAGCAACAGGAAAAATCCAAGGTAAGTGGCTCCTGAGGCACTAATAACTGATGATGATAGAAGAAACCTTTTGGAACTCAGTTTCTTTTGCAGAATTTTCTGTGTTAAGGAAAATTTTAGAATACTGGAAATATTTTAGAATTTAAGATATCAAATACACATCAAATGAAATCCTTAAAAATGTAATGCCTGAAGAGACATTAAGAGATCATCTAACCAAAATTTACACTGAACTAGATTCTCTGCACATATTTGTCTAATTTGTTCTTTAAAAATTTAATTGATGGAGATAGCTATTTGGGTATCCTTTTCCAGCATTTCATCATTGCTAGAATTTTTTTTAAAAAGAAGTTTTTCGTAAATCCCAGTTTAAATATCCTTTGGAGTGAATAATGCAGCCTTCTTCTTGGCTTTCCCACAATGACAATGGAGAGCAATCAGTTTCTGCCCTCTGTATAATAAATGTGAACATCTTGTATATATCCTAACCAAGCTTTGCTTATACTTTACGTTTTTCTTAAGGTTCTTACTTTAAGTTGCTTTACCTTGGGCTCTTTCCAGCTTGGATCTGTCAGATCAGTTTGCTAGTCCAGCTCTCTCTCTCTGCCTTTAACCTAAGGCCAGTAGAAAGGAAGGGGCAAGAATTTGTAGTGAAGAATAAGATTGGACTGCCCCTTTCCTATCCTGCTGTTAGATCATGCTGAACGTAGCATGAAGCTGCACAGTCAATCTCTCTCTAATCTCTTGTGCATTCAAGTGAAGTATACAGGAGGGAGAGTCCAGTGCCGGTATATAGTGAGCCCACAGCTTCCAGTATTGTAGCACAAACGCCCTTTCTTCTCAATCCAAGGCAGCTGCAAAAGTCCAGGACAGCTCAATTCTCAGAGAGTTGACCTCTCACCTTACAGAAATCCTCCTGTCTATTGGAAGTATGGAAACTGCACTTGGGGAGTGCTTTATTTTCCAGCTACTTGCATACTTTTTCTATAGATTTTCAGTTGTGGTGGAATTTTTGACATGTCAACAAGAAGCATATGCCCTGTACAAGATGTCTTCACCCTCCCCACCTCTCCCCAAATAAAATAAAACTAAATGGTGTAACATTATAGAAGATATTCTGCATTTATGTTTTTTCCCCCGTTATTTTTAATAATGGGGAAAGCAGATTTTTCTAGCCTTATTCTAGAAAACAGTCAGATCATTTGGCTAATTGTTTTTTTTTTTTCCAAACAAAATCTTTCCAAAGTGGTTATTCCGCATCTCAAATTTAAGGCCAACTTGTTTACCTCTGATAACATTGTAAACCATTAATGGGAAATACAAGGCAACCTTAATACTAGAAGTTGATCCCAGCTTGGGGAAATAAAGTGCAGTGGAAAACTGAAGTAAGCAATTTGCATAAGATTTCATAATGAGGTCTTTTGGTCATTTTTTCAATTTTTAAACGGGAACTATGACTCATTTATTCTTACCATATTTTTTAACAGTTCGTACTTGTGCTTTATGGGTCTATTTGGCTTTTCATCACTTATTCACATTTCTTCTCTTCCACTGATGTGAACTTTATACATAATTCAGAGATAAATATATGACTTTGGTCACCATAGAAGTTGTTGTATTGATACTTGCTTCAGATTCTTGGAAAAGCTTTCAGAATTTTTCCACAGAAGCAGAACTGTATCACATTATCTCTGGTTTACTGGCGAGTCATTTATGCCTGCATAGCAGCAAATGCTTATCAGAAGGGACACCTTTTGATATGATAAGATTTGAGAACAGATATATCCCTTCTAGCACTAAACCTTCCAGTCAAGCCAGTCTTGTTTTTCTCATATGAATAGCAGATAGTCAAACATAAAAATACCAAGAAGTTAAACATGCACACTCTCTCTCCTTCATTTTTAATAACACATAATAACATTGTTTAGTCTTGTGGGTTAGGTTAAAAACTGGACAGAGGTTTGAACAAAAGCCACTTAGTCTGTCATGACTTGCTTCTTTTCACCAAGCATTTGTATTTACTACCAAGTTGACATCAGCCTAACTCAGTACTTCCACTGTTGTTGGTTAGAGGATTGTCATACATTCATAAAACGAACTTTTCACTTCTTTTAGCCTTTGTTGTTTTGTCCTTGAAATAAAGACCTTTGCTCTAACACTTCCAATTTAATCTCTTCACTTGTGAATCTTTCCTCATATAATTTTTTCTTCTTGTGTAAACTAGAATGGAAAACTGCATAAGTCTAGTACCAGTGTAATGAAATAAATGTATTACTTGGATAAATGCTACATTAAGATGCAATAAATTCTACTGTTTTCATTTTTAATTTAGTGCATTATAGACCATGTATATGTAATTTGGTTCTCAAAAGGCAGCAAAAAATGTATTGAATTTTTTCAGGTACATTGTCTAAATTTCAAGAGCTAGCTACAGCAAAATGGTCTAAATTTATACTCATCTTTATGCATGCAAATTTATGATTTTTTTGCAACAGATGGTAACATAATACTTTTTACCTCTCCCTTTATCCTTATATCATTCTTGTTACAACACTACTATTATTGCTAAAGCAGCACAGGGCATACTGAAATTGCCATTTGAATAGAAAAAGAACAGAATATGACATGAAACTGGATTAAATGCTCAAAATGACAAGATTAAGCAGAATGAAAGTAGAAAAGACTGATAAACACATTGCCTTCTGCCCATTCTCATAATTTTTGCCCTTCCCTGAACTGTATAGTGGCGTTTTGCCCCTCTAGACACTCAAGTTTTTCTCTCCTTTCCTCCACCTGATCCAGGCTTTCCCATTTTAATGGAAACATAAAGAAAAAATCAGTTGTCATAATAATGCTGTTGATGTTTAGTTTGTAATCTATTACAGTCTTCAAATCCTTTTCTGTAGCTTAATTTTTATTTTGTTACCCAAATCATAATTAATCCCAGCCACAAAAAAAAAGCCCTACTCTGTACACCTTTCCAATTTGTTAGTGAATCATTGCCAACTATGTTTCAGGAACAGTTTTACATCCACTTTATCTTTGCAAAATTTCAAAGATTTAATATTCTTGATTAATTGCTCACAAAATCTACCGGTTCATCCTTCTGATTCAAGAGACTATCCAAAAACTAGTATTCTTCAGGTTCTTCAGTTAGAAGGAGAAATCAGACATGGAGTCTAGTATCTTTTAATTCTGTTTAGTTAAGTCTGTTTATTTATAAATTAAGTACAATCTCACCTTTTTGTGGAAACAAACAAACAAAAAAGGATAAATCAAATGGTGGGAGGGTAGGTTCTCCCAGTTTTACATTTTTTTCTGTTGGTGTTACATTAGCAGTTCTTGTTAGGCTTTACTCAAGAGTGATGTCTCTGAGCTCTTCTCTGCTGTGCTTTTTCTTTCACTTCCTTTTGCTGGTATGTTCTTGGGTTAGAAAAATAGTTGTTTGTTCATTGAAATGTATGCATCTATTTTTAAAACAATACCAGAAAAAGGATTCAGCAACATTTATCTTGCATGTCTTTGTAGTGGACGCTATGGGGGAGCTATTCGTACTATATTTGTGAATTAAGTGTTCTTTACTATTTACCTGATTCAGTGAGCAGGTACCTTGCTTGGAAGGTACCACAATAATCCCTTTCTGCTAATGAACATCGTCCATTTATGTGCTAAATCTAAACTTGCAGAAGAATGAACTCTTTGGGAGACTTACCTGATTGGTCTAGTGCAGACTGTTGCACTCTGTATCCTGTAAAGATAAAATGGGCTGTGATCCCTACCTGATACCAGCACCAAGTCTTTCAATTGCTCTGCCTTTTTTTGATGGAAATTGTCACTATCATGCTACGTTACTTTTTGCTGTTGTCCAAGCATCCTATTGCCATAAACCATTAGGAAGCAGAAAGAACCTTTCATGAGTGTTTTTCATGACTATTTTGAAACGTGGAATCTTTCTGAGATTAACAAACTTCTTGCCCCTTATAGCAAAAAGTGCTTGAACTGCTAATAAAGATGTTAACCAGAATCCTGGTTTTACTGGAAATAGAGTAAAAATCTCCATGTTTCCCCAAAAAATGAACAGTATAGTGACAGAGACTTCTCAGGCAAGTTTCACTTCTGCTGATCTGACACTGGCTCATGTGGGTCTGTTAGCTGGAAGAGCTTTAAAGTCATGGAATGATGAATATATTCGGTGTTTGAATGTGATTTAAGGGGGGAAAGGTACTTTCAGTTTTTCTCTTTTTTTCTCATCTGTGCTGCAAGAAAAAAGAGGAAGTCACGTAAGGGTTGACTACAGCTTTCAAATATAAGTACTAAGGATCAGTACTTCACGTATTTCTTCAATGGCACTCTGACATCTAACAATGCCGCTCTACAAAATAGAACCTTTTCCAGTTTCTTTTGCTAACAAGCTGGTTTTTAATCCTCTCCTATCTTAGGTTAAATGGTAGGTGTAAACAACTTTACTTTTTTAAAAAAATGTCGATATAACTTTAAATGAAAAATTTCCTAGAAAAGCTAGCTTGGTAGACTAAGATTTATTTTTTTCATACGATCACCCATTTAATTTCTGTTCACCTACACATACTGTAGTGTGCTTTCTACTCTTATAAATTATGATCATCACTCTAATTTTGCATGGTAACCATAGCAGTGGATAATTTGTTGCAGTACTCTCCAAACACGTATGTGCTCTATCAAAGAAGATGTAAAAATCTTAACACAGCTGTTGAATGCAAACATTTTCAAACTTAAGCTGATCCTGGCACACTCGACATTACGTGCTCCAAAGGCTCCTGGCACAACAAAAAAGCTGTATAAGTATGTTGGCACAGACAGCAAAGGCGCATGTTGCCTTCACCTCCACCCATAGGAATCTGACTGCTAATTAAATAAACCTTTTTTAACTTTGTTGATATGGTCACTTGGGGAGTCAGCTAGGGATGATAATGTGTCTGTAAGCTAGAGTCTGGGTTTTTTTTGCAACAGCTTTCAGCAAGCAAGCAATAGTTTTCATAGTGAACGTTAAACTGATCAGTGGTTGGGATAGGTAAGTTGATTGTTCCAATTGGTGGCAACTCCTATAAAAAGCTATAGAGGAGTGCGGTGAGTTTACAGATGCCTTTAAATGGCAGGAGTAGGAACAGAGTCAGGATAACACGCTCTTTCTTCCTCTTACTGCTTGCAGGTGACATTGTGAGGAAACAAGGTCAGAAAGCTGTTATGTGTGTTCATATTATCACAAAGCAGGTGGTATTTCTGTTCATTTCTGAAAAGTATATTTGAAAGCATTTATGATGTCTTGTTTCTCTATGCTGTTATAAAGTCAAGTGCAGATTTCATGCCGCACAGAGGAACCACAGCTCCCCAAAGCTGCGAGACCAGGAGACGGAATAAGGAATAACCTTTAAATGCAGCATCTTCTTGCATTTTGGACTTTTCTCAACAATTTCTGAGACTGTGAGACTTAAAAAGACAAGCATATTGCTGTCTTATGATCCAAAGCTGTCTCCCTCTTCCCCTTTTCTCACCCAAAATATGTATTTGAGATCTGGTATTCCAAAACATAAGCCTTGGCTTATGATGTTCATTCATGTCAGCAGGACGACATGGAGAGGAAGCCAGAGCGATGTTTACCAAACATACATTCGATAAAAATGACCAGTGGTGGAGAATCACAGATTAGGTTATTTTAAATGTTTAGAAGGTGATTTCTGGTTTCCTTATTCAAAAAAACCTGTGTCCAGATGCTCCTTAATGAACAGAGCCTTAAAGATTTGCATGAGAAAGAATCCTTATCTTTGGGTTTAGTGCATAGAGGTTGAGCTGCAGAGGTAAGCAGAGGGGCTTTTATGTTCTGTCTGAAGAAAGAAATGAGAATTTCTGTTTCTCAGAGTGGATTCTACTCCTCCATATAAATAATTGACTCCATGTAATTGCTTAAAAGTAAGTGTAAAACATACTTACTATTTTCTTCTTTGT
This sequence comes from Charadrius vociferus, assembly GCF_000708025.1. Lineage (NCBI taxonomy): Eukaryota > Metazoa > Chordata > Aves > Charadriiformes > Charadriidae > Charadrius > Charadrius vociferus. The sequence continues at coordinate 281,751 of NW_009647856.1, forward strand.
AATTCCAAGTATTGGCATACTATTTCAGTAGAAGTGTAATATTAATTAGACTTACAGTTTGTCTTGATTATATGAACATAATTAGGTAATCTGGGATATTTTTTCCAGTTATTGATTATTTTGCAAACGGATTCTTTTCTTATTGAAATCAGAAAAAATTATGAACAAGGACTTAAAAAATAATATTGATTCATACCCTGTTCTCATGACCTGTGTGAGGGCTGGATTTGACACGTCATCTTAAAACATTGTTTTCTGTTTCTGGTTACCATTGAGGGTGATGGCCAAATTCACTTCTGGCAGAAGTAGTATAACTCCATAAAAGTTTCATTAAAGCTATGAATGAAAATCAGTTTAGTAAGTTGAATGTTTGCATTTAGCAGGGCCTGTGGATGGTATTGCTCAGCCATTTTTCTTTGCAACTTATGTCAAAGTCTTCAGGCCCATATATACCATGTTATTTTTCTTTTATCTCCTGAAAAAAAAAAAAGAACACAAAATACATTTATAAAGATCTATTTCAAATCTCTTTCTTGGTAGGCCCCTATTTAGTTGTTATCTCGTCTATTTTGTCTGTGAAAACCTGCAGTCGCATCCTTCCCGTTTTAATTTTTGTATGACATATAAGTCACAGAAGCAAGTAAATTTGGCACTTTTTTTGTTTGATTTTGCTTTAAGTTATAAACACAGTGTTCTAGGTATGGATTGAGAACCATCTTAATTTCCTTTGAAAATAATCACATAAATACAAGTTTATTTTCCACTATAGTGGAAAACTACCTGTTGTTCGCAACTCACTCTCAGAGTTTGATCGCAGTGTTTCCCAAAAAACATCATTTAGAAAACAGATGTTTGCACCAAAAAAAGTAAGATCAAGACTTTCAGACCTTCTTTTAATTTAATCTCTGTTTTTTTCTGATTTTTTTTTTGTTTGGTTTAAGCAATGCATAGCAAGCCAAGACATTACAGTCTGCTTGGCGAATCACATTGAACAGATGGGTTTATGCCTTTATTTTTTGGAAACAGTCTATAGGAATTTTGCTAGCAAACGCGCTGTTAGTAATCTTCTTCACTAAAATTCACTGTTGAAATATTAGCAAGGTAAAACCACAAATGTTTTCATATGATAATCAATGTCAGATAGATGTTTTCCATAAATTTCAAGGCATGTTTTGAATTATTAAGCCTTAAGCAGAGATCAAGTGCTTTTGATTGTATAAAAAAATGTATGCTTTAATTTGGGGTATTTTTTTCTATTCACATGCTTTGGTAACACTTGCATTTGATCTGAAAGGTTGTGTGTTATATAAAAAACAGATGAATTTGCTTCTCCTCTTTCATGTTAAAGATACAGGTTGTGTAAACTCTTAATTGTGCAATTACTTTTTTCTCTTCCAAAATAGGAATAGTTTCAAAAAGATGTCTGAGGTTTCAGCCTTTGGTATTATCTGGCAGCTGAAGTGTCATAAATTAAGAACTATTGTTACTATCAATTACTCCCCTGGCATGTGACATAGTTGTCTTTGTTGGTCATCTGAAGTTATCTGTGTTTTCTTATTACTTCAATTTTTACACAAAACCAGTGAAACAATTTATGAGATTTTTTTTATAGTCCCCATAAACATCTATGACAGTATGACAGCTTTAACAGTGTGAAATAATTTTATTACACTAAGGAAAAACAAAAATAATGCTTGCAACAAGTAGATGGAGTTACACTTTGTAAAACTTGTACACATTGATGAAGATTGAGCTACAACAGTTCTAGGCAGGCAATATTCAGATTTGTGTAACAACATTACACTTTCTTTTCCTTTTTGCCTTTTTTTTTCTTTTAGGACATCAGACAAAGTTTTGTGGGTGATATTAGTCACATTTGCTTATTCTGTTAAAATTTCTGGCTTTTACAAAGTTTCCTTTAAACAGGATGAAAATAGGACAGTTTCTCTTCTAACAACTTAGCAGGATAAAAAAGGACAGTTTCTCTTTTAACAACTTAGCAGGAAAAAGACATTTTCAAGTAGAAGCTTGTAGATACTGTAAGTCATACTTAGCTAGTTACCATATAATGAATAGGAGCAAATTGTGCATTTAATGCAAAATGATTAAATATAATCATATGCAATTAGATATTTGCTCTTCTAACCAATACTTCATAAGTTTGGGTTTTTTTCTTTTGTTTAGGCAATCCTTTTTTTATCCCAAAATAAATATTCTATAGCTTCAAAACATGTTCTCAAGCAAAGATTATACATCTTGCAATTAAAATTTTCCATTACTCTTTAAAACTGAAATATAATAAACCAAATTACACTTCACACTGAAATATCCTTCAAAGTATTTACTTCCTTAAAAATATATATATTAATTTTTGTACAATTTAGCAATTGTCACTGTTCTCATTTGCATAGCTTGTAACCATAATAGTTCTTGTTATCATCTAAAAAACCAGTAAGGGTCATATTGGTAAGGTAGTAGGTCAGGTGTACTTTTTTTTTTGGTATGTCTCTTTTAACCAAAACGCCTGTGCCAGCAAAGACCACACTTTAACTGGTAAAGAAATACAGTGTTAGCATAGTTTATCTGCATCTCATGATTGGCATAAGCAATATAGCAAAATAGCCTCTTGCTAAGATACATAGCATCTCCACTCAGAGTGTTAGTCCCTGTAATTATAGATAGATGTCTTTTCTAGGGTAGGCAATAGATACATGTAGTCAAACTTGTGCTCACTATCTACAACATGAACTTTAAAAATAGTATCTCTACTTTGCACTTTCTGAAGTATTTGAAAATTTGATTGTTTCAATTCTAATATTTTAGAAGAAAAAAGTCTTTCACATTATCTTTTTTCTGTTTATAATTGCCAGTGGGTTGTTCATGTTTCTGTGGCTAGAAAAGGGGTACTCAGAAAATGGGGAGAACACAATCTTTTTGTATCTTACAAAATATTTATAACTTTCTTTAAGGTCTAATGGTACCTAGAGTGAAAAGTATTTAAATGAGAGCTTGAGTCTCTATGAGAGTCACGTTGTACTATTTGGCTTACCTGAAAGATTCAGGAGAAAGCAAAATCTTTCTGGAAACTCTTTTTGTATGTATTTAGAGACATTAATGCAAAGACATGGATTCTTCTTGACTTGTCTTCTTCCTGCCTGTCTACCTGCCCATATAAATGTGCAATAAACTAGATAATGTCTCCTTTCTCCCCCAAAAAACAAATAGGACCTTGAGCTTGAATGGAAGAACCAAAATGAGCAAGAAACGTTGTCTTATATTACATACTTTCTACATTATTTCCACTTGCTTTTATCCAATTCTTTCACCAACTTCTTTGAATATTCTTTGATAAAGCAGGTAAGATTTGAGAAATCATCTTGATTTTCTAAGTTTTCTTCAAGCCTTTTTTTGTGTCATTGGGCATACCACATGACCCTCTGTTTCCTAGTCCTTTAAAAATAATAATTTGTAGTACTTTTCCTAATTTATATTTATATTGACATGGAGTACCTTTAAAGTGGTGAAGGACAGATGATACAAAAAGTCAGGCTGTTTCAAAGAGACTAATTTTCATTCTAAGTGTTGACAAATTTATGTTATCAGTTATACCTCTGAGTTATTTTCAGGTTAAAATGTAGGTGTTCATTCAGACACAATTTGTAGAAAACTATTTAAAAATTTTCAGTCATAAACTGTGGTATATCACAGTCAGTGAAAGCACCAAAAGCAATGTTTAGAATATTTACATAACGATACCAAGACTCAACCTATGCTAAGTTTAAACAATAACTATTCAAAAACATTCATGCTGTTTTTAATACATTATATGGGTCAAACCATCTCTAAAAATTTATGTGGAAGTATGCTGTTTTGTCTAGAACTATTTATGCCAAACATAACTGAATACTTGAATTCTGAGTATAATACTGAGTAAGTATGATTTTGAGTGCAATCCAATGCAAACTGGTTAGGAGAAAGGTGTAGAATTACCGCACAAAACTTTTGGGTCTGATCATGATTTTTACTGATTTGAGGGCTTGCCTATATCCATTGTGAATATCATCAGAAATACCATGCCATGTGCCCCAGAAAATGCCATTGCGAACACCTTTGTATTTCTTGTGGTAGTACTTGCCATTGAGGTTGGCAGACAAGCATGCATCAAACCACCAGCCAGAGCTGTAATATGCTCCACAGTTTCCTGATGGATACCTATCATTGTCCATGTCTGGAGTTGTAAAGAACTTCTGATCATGGTTGTAATGCTTGCTGTAGTGAAGGGCATCTCCTGCTGTGCCACTGTAGCCATGGACACTTAGACGGTACTTTAGGTATTCGTTGGCCACATAGAAGTGTTCGTATTTCGCGTACTCTCTGATACCATTGAAATCTTCAAGTTCAATTCTCAGTTGCATTTCCTGGCTCTTTGTCAGGAGGTGAATTTTGTCATTCCCCAGCCAAAACTCCCTGCTGAGGTTTCCAAAGCCATTTTTGTAGTCATTCCAGGTTCTGTTAAAGTTAGTGCTACCATCCTGACGCCGTTGCAGCACTGTCCAGCCACCTCCATGTGTTTGCATGTCACAGTAAACTTCAAAGCTATCATTTCTGGGGTCAGGGCTAATCCTGTAGATTCCGTTACTCCTTCGGCCTGCTGTGTAATGATCAGCACAGTCTCTCTGCATTATCTGTATAACTGGTGGAAGAACAGATAGTGTTAGAATAAACATATTTTCCATTTAAAAATAAACAAAATTTTTACCCACACTGATGTGGCATACAGAACTTGGATTGGAGAGACTTCTACATAGGAAATAGTGTTACAGCAATTTCAGTTCTAGGGAGAAACAGGTTTTTTCCATCAAGTTTACTCTATAATAGATGCTACCTAGGATCTCTGCGTCAGACAGCTGTCAAAAAAAAAAAACCAAAAAACATTTAATGATTTTCTGTATCAAAACTGCCTAACATAGGAGCATTTTGATTGTCTGCTTTCCCTTTTCTCTTTTTCTCTGCCCTTCTCTTTATCCTTTCATTGCCTCCTGTAAATTCAGCCTGATTTCTTCTGTCCATATTTCTAGTACTTCGTGTTTACATGCTTGCTGCTTTTTGTATTTAAATGTGTACCATCACACCCTGTCTATAATTTAAATCTTCATCTGGCAGTATGTCAGAGAAAAAAAATCTTTGTCCATATGGGAATGACTTTAACTTGACTATTGTTCAGATGATATCATTTGATACAGAACATAACATAATTAGGAATGTTTCATGTGGTAATGTTGACTTTACTTTAGGAAGTGGGAAAAAAGGAATAAAATTGCCTCATCTGTTGTAGTAATACTGTGATTCCTAGAAAGGTGAAGCTAGAAAAGTGATGGTGCTTTCCTGTGTATGTGGCATTGCTGGCTTTGCAGTAAGGAAAAGTTTTAGCATCTATCATTAACACAGCTTTTTCCCACCACTGGGTGATCTACCTTATTCAGAAGAAAAATACCCCCAGGTTTTTCCTGCAGTGAAAATCCATTTTTGATCCACACTGTCATCCAGTAATGACATTGTATTCAACAGCATGGTATTATAATTCCATGTACTTAAGTAAGTGACAGACAGGCCTTAGAAGTTCTGAGTTAAGAGTCAAAAACATAATGTTCCTATTGCAGATTTGAATTTATGGGGATGTTCATTTGCAGGCTTGAATTGCATGATAATTTTCCTAGAAAAAATTAAACAATTAAACTACTTCTTGAAAGGGAGGAGTGTTCTCAGTTAGGAGAACTCAGGACTTCTTGTTTGCCAGTAGAGAAAAGTGGACATCTATGAAAGCACAAAGTATAGGAATTGAAGGCTTAAAAGTAAAATCTAAATCCACAATAGATTCTTATTTATTTCACTGAACTTTGCGTAAGATGGACTAAGTTTCACAGCAGATATTGACAGAGAATATACATTTCAGCTAAAATGCATTTATAATCCAATTCGACTCCTGTTTAGGTAAAGTTTTGCAATTGCTTTCAGTGGAAGCAGGAATAGCTCCTGTACAGGAAACAGTTGTAGCTGTTATCTTTGCTAGTTTTCATAATGAATGTATTGCTGCTACAAACACTTGTAGCATCAGTTACTGTAAAATATAAGGAATATCTACATAATCATATGCTATGAACAGTACCCAACATTTAAGTAAGTGTGAGAAATATCTAAAATTAATTTAGTCTGTTATGAAGTGCTGTACTTGAATTTGATTTAGTGCAAATTATCAATATACCAAATATCACTCATTCTTTTTGTGAATGTTTTATATCAGAATTAAAGTAATTTATTTATACTGATTTATATTCGATCTAAGCTGATTGTTGATATAGTAAAAGCATTACCTTTATTATTATTCATTTGCTCTTTTCACACTTTCAAGAATTTCAGCTGTACATACACTATACCATCTGCAGATCCTTCAATATTCAATATAGATGGACAGAAGAACAGTTTTGTTTTAAACTTGAATGCTAAGTAACAGAGGCTTAACAACTCTTAAAGTAGTCTGATCTTTCTTTGCTTTATCTCTAGAGAGACCTGTCTTCACAGGTATGATATCTGACTGGTACACAGTCCTGTGACTATTTCTTATTTTCAAACATTCTTATATATGGTATAAAAACTTTGACCTAAAAAAAAAATCTTCCTTTAATAACTGTCAACATTAGAAAGAAATTATTGGTTGTATTTCTTAATTTTAATTAGGACAATTAAAAAGTAATAGAAAAAAAGTGTTTTTCAGTGATAACACCTGTTTTCTATTTTCTATTAGATATTAGATACATGCTAAGATAGATACATGCTTTGGTATTAAAATGATAGTACATACATTACCCTCTTGAGAACTACTGTTAACAAACTTTTTTATCCAAGGCTTTCAGATATTCATTGTGATGGTAGGAATATTCTTTTATTATCCATCTGTTTAACAGTTTTACTAGATTCACTTGATGTTTAATAATGACTTGCAGACCATTTCAGAACAGTTGCAATTTCATGTTGAGAGAAATCCATAAAGTTTTCTAAAGCACACCTTGAGAATATGTACCCCTTGTCATCCAAGGAGTGTAGTTCACTGATGTCTAATATCCTTAATGAAGGATAGTAGGGTGTAAAATAATAAGTTAATTTTTCATGTTTATTAATTGCATTGCAAAAAAAAAAAAAAGTGCTTTGAGAATGTTTTAAATCCCATAATAAAGTCCAATTCTAGGAGGAACTGAACACCTGCAGCTCTCAGTAACCCTCTAGTGGCAGCTGAAATGTTTTACAGGAGTATAAATAAACACTAAAAGAGCAAATACTTAACTTGTGGAGTTAATAGCACAGCTATTTAGTTAAAATATATTTAAAATTGTTTACCTAATATTTGTAAAATGCACAGAAAGCTTATACAGGGAGTAAGAATTAACAGGTTACATACCAGGTCTTGGCTGCATTGCTGGACATTTAGAAGAACATTTGTTATCAAGGCTGTTCACAACAAATGTCAAATTAGCAACTTTCCTGTCCACATAATGTTCTACGTTGTTCATATTTATGAGGCTCATCTTCTCTAAACGACCCTGCAGTGTCTGAATCTGGTTCTTTGCATTTTTTAGGCTGGTTGCCATTCTGTTAACTTTGCTTTGCAGTTCCTTTACTCTGTTATCTTGGATTTTGCTGTTTTCTGCTGGAGTTTCTGTATTAGGTAGCAGGAATTCATTACTACTGTCTCTTTCTTGGTTGTCATCTGCCTGCAGCTTGCAATCTTGGCAGCATTTCTTCAGCTTGTTTACTGCTTCTTTAAGGGTCTGTACTTCTTTGAGAGTCTTCTCAAGCAGTCTGAATTCTTTGGGTAACTGCATGGTCATCGGAGGCAGATTTATCTGATATGGACAATCCTCTCCTTCATCACATTTCCGATTAGTTTTGAGCTTTATAGGACAAGTGTCAGTAACTTTTCCTTCTTTAGCCTCCTCTTCATGTTCTAAAACAACTGCAAAGACATTTGTTAAAGCAAGGAGAGCTGTCTTCAGCAAGACTAAGTAAACGAGCAGCTTCATCTTCGCAGAGAAACTCGCAGTATGAGGAAGTATGCAAAAGTGGAACAACTTTATAAGGGCAGCTTGAAGCCTGTGAGTTATCAGACTGCCTACACTGTTCTCAGAAATGGGTGGGAGTGCTTGCATCACGAGTGATTAATAGCAGAGCAAAGTAGGTAGTGCTTGCAAGAGTAGCACATTTCAGTGAGTATTCCTGACTCAGAACTAGTGTACGTGAGCAAAATGATGAAATGCATGTGTGGACTTATGCAGTTTAATTTCATTCCTTGCTGTACATGGATTTTCTTTTTTTGGGGAAAAAAAACACTTAGCTCTGCATTGTAATAGTCTTCTAACATCTGTTTCTTAACATTAGAGTGTTCTAAAACTGCTTTTCAAAACTAGGCTATAGTTCTACCACAGCAGGTGGAAAAGGTGAAAAACAGTCCCTTTCCCAGTTTGAGGTTTATCACAGCAATAGCTTCACTGATACTGAGACCCCTTCTTCCTAAAACTTTTTTAACTGAATACATGTATTCATTAAAATTACTTAAATCCCAAAGTATGTTCAGACACACATGTAGTTTTGGTTCCAAACATTTTTCAGGGTAAAAGTCACAAACTAAGAAGGATGAGCAACACTTTCTTCTTCCTATTTTACTAGCACTGCTCAGAATAGTTATCTGGAATATTCATGATTTGTATGTGATATCACAGTTAAAATTCACTTTTACCTGATTCTGAGTGCTTCTTATTGAATCTTTTTAAGTGAAGGGAAGAGAACTGAAGACATCCCCCCTTTGATGTGTGGAATCCTAGCTGTTGGATTGATTGTCCAGAAAACCCAAAGCAAATCCTGGTGTTTTGAATAATGCCCTGAATTCTAAATCTAAAGCAAGACAGGGAGCTAGGGAGGGAGCTCCCATGGGGCCATTAGTTTGGGGTATTCTTTTCTGTGTTCCTGATTTTTTGATTCCTGCTTTTCTTTTCATTGTGCCTTCTGTCAGCTTTAAGAGTTAATCATGTACTTTGCATGACTAATCAAACCAAACGGAATACTTCAGCCCTAGGTGACAATTGCTGTGTACTTCCTCGTTTTTATTCCACAGCCACCTTTGCTATTCTCACGTGGTGCCTATGCAGTTTTAATGATCTATGTCATTTTCCTTGTGCCTCAAAACAAGGCTATAGGGACACGTCTTTGTGCATTCATAGCTCAGTCAAGAACCAAATAACTTGCATGAATGAAGAATTTTTACACCAGTTCTTGTTTAATTGGTCCAATCTGAACAATTTATAAAATTAAATATTAAATTTATAAACCCTATTTGAAATTGCTCATAATACAGATTAAACGTTAAACACACATTAGTCACACACATACTCTGTAAGTTCATGATCTCTGGAATGTTACTAGCTTTTATAGGACCACAGGCTTACATTGATAGTACAGGAGGGAGGCTTGGTAAAAAAACCATACTCATCCAACGTGCTACAAGAATTCCTTCAGATTCCTGCATAGCACAATGGTCTAGGGACTTTCTTGGGAAATGGGTTTTAAATCTACCTTTTCCAAATTCTAAATTAACATCCCAGAACCTGCCATAGTGCTTTTAGTTATGTGGCAAAACTGTGTATCTCTCCCTTTCAGATCATGAAAGTTCCCCAGCAATGAGGTGAAAGATCTCTCCATGGACTGCAGCTTGAGTGTGAGACATTGGTATCACTTTGGTTTTGTTAAAAATGCATCAAAACTGAAATGTTTGTAACATTAGATGAAATGTATGAATTTAATGGGTGGGTTAGAGGAATGGACAGTGGGATGGTTTGAACAGTGGCTGACAGATAGAGCTCAGAGTGTTGTGGTCAGTGGTGCAGAGTCTAGTTGGAGGTCAGTAACAAGTGATGTTCCTCAGGGGTCAGTACTGGGTCCAGTCCTGTTCAATATATTCATCAATGACCTGGATGAATGGATAGAGTGTACCATCAGCAAGTTTGCTGTTGACACAAAATGGGGAGGAGTGGCTGACACGCCAGAAGGCTGTGCTACCATACAGCGTGACCTGGACAGGCTGGAGAGTTGGGTGGAGAGAAACCTAATGAAATTCAACAAGGGCGAGTATAGGGTACTGCACCTGGGGAGGAATAACCCCATGCACCAGTACAGGTTGGGGGCTGACCTCCTGGAGAGCAGTTCTGTGGAAAGGGACCTGGGAGTCCTGGTGGACAACAGGATGACCATGAGCCAGCAATGTGCCCTGGTGGCCAAGAAAGCCAATGGCATCCTGGGCTGCATCAAGAAGAGTGTGGCCATCAGGTCGAGGGAGGTCATCCTTCCCCTCTACTCTGCCCTGGTGAGGCCTCATCTGGAGTACTGTGTCCAGTTCTGGGCTCCCTACTTCAAGAAGGACAGGGAACTGCTGGAGAGGATCCAGCAAAGGGCTACAAAAATTATTAGGGTATTGGAGCATCTTTCTTATGAGGAAAGGCTGAGGGACTTGGGTCTTTTTAGTCTAGAGAAAAGAAGATTGAGGGGGATCTTATCAATACTTACAAATACTTGAAGGGAGGGTGCCAGGTGGATGGGAACAGTCTTATTTCAGTGGTGCCCAGTGATAGAACAAGAGGTAACGGCACAAACTTGAATACAGGAAGTTCCATCTTAACACGAGGAGGAACTTCTTTACTTTGAGGGTGGCAGAGCACTGGAACAGGCTGCCCAGAGAGGTTGTGGAGTCTCAGACTCTGGAGACATTCAAAACGCACCTGGATGTTGTCCTGTGCAACCTGCTGTAGGTGACCCTGCTCTGGCAGGGGTGTTGGACTAGATGATCTCCAAAGGTCCCTTCCAACCCTGACCATTCTGTGGCTCTATGATTCTGTAATTTGTGAGTAAAATTGTAATTTTTTTTTTAATTTGGTTGATAGGATCCTATTTATTTTTTCTATCAGTTTAAAATCATGTATTTACAGAACCTTGTTCTCCTGTATGGCTGCAACTGTCAAAATGAGGAAAGCTATACCAACCTCTTTTGAGGGACTTCAGAAATACAATAGAGTTCCTAAATCCTTGTTACTGTGAAGCCACATTACCTCCACACTGCTTGTTCAGTTTACAATGAACTCTGCTATCTGCTGCATGACTTTGGGTTGGACAAATTATTCTGTATCTGTAAAATTAATAATAATTATCGTTGGTAGATGACATCTTATGAATTGCCTTGAAATGTTTAAATGCATATCAAGTATTGTTATAATTTATGACTGTTGTGCTGCATTGAAAGTCTAAAATATTATTAGAACTGATTGATATCAAGAAGGGCAGAAATTTCTAGTAATGCTGAATGTCAAAGAAAAGAAAGTTCAGACAGTAACGTGAGGTATCCAGGTTTTTCAAACATCTTTGTCCTGAGACATTCATTCCTTCGTCCCTTCTATATCTTCATCCACCTTTGGATGAGATTTCTGTAATCTTGAGATGCTCCTTTATCCTTCTGATTTTGTTACCGGTCTGATGTTCTGCTGCTGGGCTACTAGCAATCTGTTTGGAGACTAAAAGACCCATTTCTCTGTATGCTTCTCCTACCTGGAGGAGTCTTGTAATTGAGGACTGGTCTTTCTTCCTGTTATCTCAGGGAATGTCCATTCACACCAATTTTTCAGATCTCTGGTTTTTTCTTCAGGAACTCAAAGTAGTATGCCACAGCCTTTTTTTGTTTTGTGCCTCTTAACTTCCTTGGGATAAGTAAGTCAAACTTTCAAAACTGAGTTTTTCCAAGTCTTCACCCCTAGAAGGGCCACTAAGTAAATTTATACTGTAAGATGCTGATGGAGCTTAACTAATTGGCAGAAATATTGAACTAGATCAAAATTGAGAACTGCATTTTGTTTATAAACAAAGTTGCTTCCCAGATGGGACTTTTATAGATCCCTAGAGTGCTCTGTATAATACTTAAAACTTTAAAGTAGTTAAGCAATCACAAAACCCAAAGCCAATGTTTTTCAACTGTGAAAGGATCTAACTGAGTAACAGCTGATGACCATAAGTGAGAATTTTCTACCAAAGTTTTTTGTTTGGTTAAAGGTCATTTTCTTGTAGCTTTTAATCTCTTTTACTTTTCTTTTTAGGAATTTATTTTTCCTTCTGTGGACTCAAGAGATACCTTAATCTTACAGACATATCTTCCTAAAGAATATAACTGAGAGCTCACGATATTCTTAAATTCTACTGAAGATTCAAATTCTGTTCCCAGAACAACCCAGTGGTTGCAAGGTTAAAGAAGTAGTATATTTTGGTTTAACAGACTTGTCTTAGGACTGTTTATTCAAAGTTTATCAAAAGCATCATGAACAATTTCCCATGATTTTTGAGAGCAAGGGTTTTTTTTCTGGCAGATAATGGAATGTAGGTCAAATAGAAAACAACAAAGTTAAGACTGTAGGCAGATGTTAATTTAACTAGTGACTATGGCAATTTAAAACACAACAGCTTGCCATCTCTTTGATTTTGGCTTTGTGCTGGGAGTTAACATCTCCTGCAGCAGAGCTGCTGCAAAACACCCAGGTTTATGTGAGCAGTTCAAATGATTGGTATGAACAAACCTGAAGTGCATTTAGGCTCATTCATATAAGCCACTTTGGTGGCAGAGGTGGCCTGTGTTAAGATTCAGCTGCTCTGGTAATATTTTTGATGTTTTTGTAGACTGCAGTTGTGTTTTGGCTGGGAAAGAGGGTGAAAAGTAATTAGATGCATCTTCAGTTTTTCCCCACAATATAGAATATATACCAAAACTGCACACTAGAAACAAATTCTGATTTAGGATTCTTTTTGATTAATTAAATTGTTTTCTTTTTTTATTTCAGTAGTCATTCTTCATGCAAGCAGTCTTTATGTTGTCCCCTGGATCGTGGGACTGCCTGTTTAATTTCCTTTTATGTCTATGAGAACATATCAGAGCACAAAAAGGAAGGCAGTCCTCGTCCATCTGATTTTAATTGTCAATATATTCTTACTGAGATACAGATTACGTAGAACTAGTAGCCACGTGGATTCCCTATCTGTTAAAATTAGTCTTTGCTTTATTTATAAATTCTGGCAACAGGCAGAAAGGCAACACTGACAAAGAGCATGTAAGTAGTAGATAACATATTTATATAAGCAATTGTAAATGTAGTATGTATTACGAAATTCATGTGGGCAAAGAATATCACTCCCTCTCTTAAGGTGAGGACCATATTTGTAAAGAGATCCGTGAAATCAAGTTCCTATTCATTCTTTTTCTCCCATGAAATCTGAAGATCTGCCTGCTCAAAATCTAGAATTTACTGCTAAATATCTTCTTTACCTATAGCCATAGAAGACCCTGTAGTTGGCAAAGTACGTGGAGAAAATAAATCAGAATGAACTGTTAAGAACAACCATATGCCAAATACAAAAGCCTCTCCCTGATAGGTCTTTTCAGAAAAAATCTTTTTTGATTCTGGCAAACCCTGCTCCAATAAAACCAACTGGTGAAAGACTGCTGGATACTCAGTATCCTCCTTTCGAGATTCATGGCCAAACAAGTGATAGCAGGAAAGCTATCTCCTTTCCTGAAAAGCCTGTCTTTCCAGTCTCTTAACCCTGCTTTTACCGAGCCATGTGAGACACAATTGCCCACCAGATGCAGTATTTTCTCACCCATTGTATCATCTTGATGGTGGCTGATTTTTATATTCTCCATGTAAGGACTGCTTTTTCCCATGAACTCGGGGACAAAACTGCTGTTACGAACAATGCCTTGGGAAAGAATTCATGATGTTATTTTTCCTAGTTGTTATTTGTTAGTTTTAGAAAGCTTTTCAGCAGTTTATTTTTCATTAAAGGATGCCTGGCTGATCCAGCTGTAATTTAAAAAAAAAAAAATTGTAGAAATTCAGTGTAAGGCAATACAGTGCTAGATCTACTGTAAGCAGGTATATTAATGGTTTTCATGTACGTGTTTACTTTACCCCAACTCTCAGTTTTGTCTTATTTATGTAGCATCATCTGCATATAGCTTTTGTATGTGAAATACTTTGTAGTAGACTATGAGCCTTTCAATGTTATATCGGTATGAAAGACTCCATATCAAAATAAAGTGAGTAGATGTTAATAATTTCTCAGACTCATTTTTTTAGTCTTTTGTCTTCTGAGTTACTGGCTTGTTGTATGTGGAACCAATGCAGCCAAGTCACTCTCCTTAAGACAACAAAGTTCAAGGAACCATAAACCTTATGCCCTCACTTTGTGAAATAATTATATGCTATATTTTAAAAGTGCATACGATCTTCTTATTCATTACATTTATGGTTTTCTTGGAAGAGGAAAGAGGGAAAAATAATTTATGAAGAACTTTGTGAAATACAAAAAATCATTTTGTTCACTTATTTCAACTATTTCAGCTTCCAAATAGAAATGGCTTAGAAAGGTGATTTTTTTCCTGTATAAATATCACTTTCAAGGGAAAGCAGATTTACATTTAAATGTGATATTATACAAATGTACTTGTTACTTTTTTATAGTTTTGCTTGTTTTTTGAGAAGAGAACAGAAAGGTAGTTTGAAATGTTTGAGTGCATTTGTGCAACTGGTAGCCTCATGGGTTCAGGTATGGTGGTTTGTCACTTAAAATAAAAGTTGAGAAAACTCAGTAAAAAATCTTTTTCTATTTGAAAGGCTAGTAAATAGGCTTTTCCTGGGGACTTCCCATACCTGTCCTAAAATATCTGCTGCCTGTCAGTGTTTATGTAGTTACAGATGTTTATGTAGTTACCTTAATTTTTAACTCTAATGACAGCATTAATTTAAAATGATACCACATTTTTCTTCATCTTCTACCATTATAACCTTTCTCTGGAATAATGACTGATTATTTAAACAAAGCATATCCTTCCCTAAATATCTGCAGTGTAGCTATTCCTGTCTGTACTTTAAATGTTTCCCGATCTACACAAGGGAATGCAGAATTGAATTGAAATACTGATAATTACAATTTATGGTGTAACTAAATATTTACAGTATTACTTCAGTGATTTTTATCTTCTTGACTTAAAATACTTTGAAATATGTGCTAAAGCATGAAATATTGTTGCACAGAGGAATCCTAGACTGAAACTGAATATTGAAAAATGATTGATGTAAATGACTAAATAAAAAGTGTAACGATGATATTTACTGGGGATATATAAATTGTGATGCAACACTTTGCATTAAAACCAGAGTTTAGGTCATCTGGTGCGTAATCTGAGCTAGTTAGTCATCTTTGCCTCTCTCTATTGTCAAAGTCAAATAAGAGCCTCACTGAGGATTTTTCTTGTTTCTTATAAATGCTGGAAAGCAGTCTGAAGTAATTTAATGAGTTAAATTTGGTTATTGAAAAGAATCAGAATCTTAAATACACTTGCTTAATTATTATCCTCTATTCTGGCATCTCTTTTTGCCTTCCTTATGCTTCCTAAACTCTCAAGTCTCAACACATTCTTTTAGTCTTTAACTTCATGGTTTGGAAAAAATATGCAAATGAGACAAAGTAAGATAGTCAATGTTTAGACTCAGTGTACTTCAGGACAAGTCAGTATCTTCTTTCGGGTGAAAAATAGAGAGAGATGCTGGTACATCAGCAGAACACAGACATTATCTTATAACTGGAGCAATATTTATTCAGCCACTGCATCCTTATTCATTGCATTTTCAAAATTTGACAGAACAAGGCCCTGACGTAACCTGGTCTAACTTTGAAGCTAGCCCTGCTTTAAGCAGGAGATTGGACTAGATGGCATCCAGAGGTCCTTTCCAGCCTCAATTTTTCTGATTCTACTCCTCTCTTATATTACATGAAGTTTATTTTTTTGCTTTACTATATGTTGTAATAAAAATGACGCAAACAAAATGTTCTGGAAAATGCAAAGAATTTTAATATGTAGGGGCTCTTCACAGTCCAGAAAATACAAACAAAATAAAAAGATTAAGCAATTGCTTTCATTCCTTGCCAGTTAAACTTTACAAATGACCTTGAATTTATGTGGAAAAAACCTACCCTATATGGCAAAATGGCCTGTTCCACTACTTACCCGAAAAACTGTTTTCTAATGTGGTCTGACTTGAAAAGACTTTGATTTTGACTTTGTGTTGCAAAAGAATATTTGAGGGAGTAATCTCACCTTAGCTGAAAGGGAACAGATTTCATTATAGATGTTCAGGAAAATTTTCACTGTGTTTTCCTAAACTGGAACAAATTTCATTGCTGTAAACAGTAAGGCCATTTGGTAAGTAGGCCTGGTCTAATTTTCATTAGCCTTTAACTGTGTTCCTAAATTGAATTTTAAAGGCTTGGAAAGGTTATTTGGAGCAATTCAAGTTGGTTTTTAATCTATTTCTTAATTTAGTAAACCATGAAATAATTGCATTATTTGTCAACAGCTTCAGAGTTAAGTGGTTCTGGCTCTAACTGACTTAGCACTCATCCCTATTCCAAAGTCAGTGGGAATTTTCTCACTGGCTGATTCCAATAATGAGTTTTGCATTCTAAGATATTGTCTCATCTTGTCATATTGAAGTGCATGTTTCAAACCCTGGGGCGAAAGGGGTGAAGAAGGTAAAAACTGTCCTGTGGTCTTTTTGGGAAATCGGATTAAATTGTCACAGAAGTCCTTACAACCATTAAATTCTCAGGCATCAGGACTGAGAGGTTTTAGAAGTTTTCTTTTTTCTCTTTTTTTTTCCCCCGAGATAAATCCATTGCTACACAGGTTAAAAATACCACCTTTAATAGGTTTTAAATTGTTGTTCCTTCATTTCTGGGTGCTCCATCTTGAGATAGCCAGGATGTGATCTTCAGAAGCAATGAGAGTAGAAATTCTCAGAAATTGAGAACAATGTAAACCGTTATATTTAGCCGTTTAGAAGCCAAGTTAGTATACCACATTTTTCTTCATTATATTGTTGGCATATCACTCTCAGTTCTGGTTGATGGCAATGGTGATGCTGAGGACGTGGAGAAAATGCTTCTTGTTTTCCATTTCTGTGTAGACAGTGGTGCAAGTTCAAGCTGAGCTCCCTCCTGCACTGTTCTGGCACAAGAGCAAGCTCAGTTATGAACTTGATCTGAGCAATGGACTGAACTTGAGGAGAAAGCTTTAGTTCCCTTAGTGCATTATCATGGGTCCAAGCTTTTGTCTAGATAATTTGGAGGTATCAGGCACAAGCAAGCCAAGCACCAGCAGATATCCCTAGCTCACCTCTTCTAAAGGATGAAATGGCTTACGTGGAGACTGATAGCCAGCAATATGAACAGAAATGCAAGAGTCATAGCATGGGTTCAGCATGCTTGCACCTGCCGCCCCCCTGCAATGTAGACGTAACCCTTGAAAAGTCCACGGGAGATGGTGCTGCTTTCTCCTCAGGCTAAAATACACTTGAGCTGTGTGGTAAGTGTCCAAACAGTGTGGACTCAGTGGGGCTTTTGACACAGGATACAGCACTTTCTGTTCAAAGGTTAACGTTTATCCTTTTTCTTCCCTGAATGTTTAAACATTTAAATATTATCTGAAAGAGGTAAGAAAAGCTCTTTAAATAAACAACACAGAGAGAAAGTTCCAAACCTTACATAGCAGACTGGCCAGAAGAGTCATTTGCCAAGTGACTAATACTGTACTGAAATCCTGAGTATATACAAACTGTAAAATATATTAATACCTTGATATTTTTCTGTTGTCTCCTATTGTGAGGCAAAAGAGTTGTTTGACAAGACCTTTGA
Organism: Charadrius vociferus; assembly: GCF_000708025.1. NCBI lineage: Eukaryota > Metazoa > Chordata > Aves > Charadriiformes > Charadriidae > Charadrius > Charadrius vociferus. The sequence goes on from NW_009647856.1 coordinate 299,580, forward strand.
GATGTTTGAAATAAATAAAATTAACATAAAATGTTGGATTATTCTGTGTTATAATAACAGTAAGTGTAGTTGTTATATCTTGTTATAATTACAAAACCTACAGCTTAGAATGGAGAGATGGAAAGTGTTATTACTCCATTCAAGCTTAGAATACATTTTAGTTACTTTGCAGTATCTGCAAACATAATTAGAAACACATGTTAGCTCCATCATTTCCCTGAAATGCAGAGATTCCAGGGACTGTTGAAATAAAGTCTTTCCTAGGAAGCCTTCACACGTTTCACTTTCATAATGATTGAGTAATTGATGTCAGTCAATATTTTCTTGGTGGTGGCTATATTTATCTTCATGCTTTTCTTGATGCTTTTTGTCAAAAGAGTGCAAAGAGTTAGACCAACATTCAGATTGCATCATCTTTTTAAGTTTAAAATTTGGCTTATTTTTATTCATTTATGGAAAGTTCCAAAAGAAGCTTAAAAAGCCTTGAAATTCAAAACAGGGAACGTCAAAGTTCTTAGAGTTCTTATTTATATCACTTTTGAGTTACAGAAAACTGGTTTTGAAATTCCAGATGAGTTCCTTGGTGTATTGCTTTGAGCTGACTATCAGAAAGGATTGAATATGATCTGTTAGAATGGAGAATGTAAAAGCCTACTGCACTTAATGTGGGGGTGAGGAGGTGTTGATGTAGTTAGGGCCAAATTTTTACTATTACCTTATTACAATTATTACTATTGCTCACATGGAAGCGTACCTTATTTATCAGGTGGGTCCTCTCCCTTCCATGGTCCTAATTCCCGTTCATATTTTGACATCTCCTCTTTCTTACCAACATCTCATCTACATCCACCTTCCAGCCTCAGAGAAATTACTGTAGTCCCATGTCCAGGGGCTAGTGGACGTGACGTCAAGCTGGAAGGATATACAAGAGCTCCCTCAGATCCTGCAAAGGTTGTGTGTAACCTCAGATTGTCCTCACTTTTCCTTGGAATTTTCTTCAAGACATTTTGAAGAGCGCTCTGATGGTGAGCTGTTAGTAGCAAGCAAATATGAACTTATTACTGATGTGGATATATAGAAAAGTTATGCAGATGTACAGAACAGCTATCTGAGCATAAGTTTTATTCTGTTTTTCTCATGGATTCCTACATTTAAAAGGTTCCTGCCCAGAGCCAGAAACCCCCCCCTTTCTTGCTAGAAAAATATGAAGGATGTGCCCTTCCCTTTCCCCTTTTCAGCAAAATCTTCCTCCACAGTCTTTGTTATAGGACAGGATATTCAGTACTGTTATTTCATGGGACTAGTCACTGGTTGAAGGAAACAAATTTGTTTTGGAAGTTGGGTTTGGGTTTGTTTTGTTATATTTTGTTTTTCTGGTAGAATAGCCAAGGTTCAGACAGCAAGGTAACATGAAAAAATGTAACAAAGTTAGAAAATTACATACATGTTAATCACTTAAAGACGAGTGTAAAGTAAAAGAAAGGGTAACTTAATAGGATAAAATAAACATAACAGAAAATTTAAATTAAAAGGAAAAGATACAAGTAAATCCAGTAATAAGATACATACTTCCATACTTTTTATGTAATTACATTTATGGGAGTATAGGGAAAAAGAAAGCAAAAAGTTGCCAAGCAACCATCTGTTAGCAGCCAAATCTTCATCCAACTTTCCAATAATTCTTCTTTTAGATAAGGAAAATTTATTTTAGTTTATTCAGATGATTTATCAATTTCGGGTGTGTGTAAAAATGCATGGGGTCCCAGTTCATTGTATAATGAGAAAGAAAACCTGAGAAAAGCAAAATACAGTTAAGTACAACTGACGTGGAAAGGAACTGGAAGACTCGACAGTTTAAGAATATTTCCTATTTACCCAACAATATTCCAAACTCCAGATTTGAGATTGCCAGTATAACAAAATGATCTCAGTTCTTTCCAAGGCACTATGGTTAACACAGGACTGAAAAAAGATGTCCTCAGTTGCCATTCACAAGCTCTTTTTTTTCCTCACTACTCCATCTTCTTACTCATTCTTTTCCTGTTCAGTGTAGTAGGATAATTAGTTAAACTAAGGAAAACTACCATTTTACTTATCCCAGCAATGTGAAAGCTTACAAGCAATAAAATGAGCTGTGAGTGCATCCTGGAGGGAAGAGGGGGGAGTGAAATGTTACTTCTTTTAAAACTTGGGATATTACTCTTGTACACAGCTTTTTTTATAGAAACGTGGCTAATACAGGTCCAAAAGACTATAAGAAAATTATGACAAACATTCATTTAGCAATGTTATGTTTGTGTGTTGTATGTACATATGTAAATACTGTTGGCTGTTTTGTCATAAGTTGTTTTATTTGTGTGTTCTTGAACGGTGACTTCTTTTGAACTAACTTGCAAGCTTACTTCCCTAAGCTTGAAATCTGGAAGCTCTGATACTCATTACAGTCACTGCTGCCAAAGGGTACTGTTTTGTTAATTAACCCAGTTCTTAAACTTGAGTGTTTTTACCAATAAACATTGAATCATTTAGGATGGAAAAGACCCTTAAGATCGTCGAGTCCAACCATCAACCTAACACTGCCAAGTCCATCACTAAGCCACATCCCTAAGTGCTACACCTCTATGTCTTCTAAGTACTTCCAGGGATGGTGACTCAACCACTTCCCGGGACAGCCTGCTCCAATGCTTGACAACCCTTGCAGTGAAGAAATTTTTCCGAATATCTACTCTAAACATCCCCTGGTGCAACTTGAGGCTGTTTCCTCTTGTACTATTGCCTGTTACTTGGGAGAAGAGACTGACCCCCTCCCCTCTACAACCGCCTTTCAGGGGGTTGTAGAGAGCAATAAGGTCTCCCCTCAGCCTCCTTTTCTCCAGGTGAAACAACCCCAGTTCCCTCAGCTGCTCCTCATAAGACTTTTTCTCTAGACCCCTCACCAGCTTTGTTGCTCTTCTTTGGACACACTCCTGCACCTCAATGTCTTTCTTGTAGCCCAAAACTGAACACTGTATTCAAGGTGGGGCCTCACCAGTGCCAAGTACAGGGAGACTTCCCTAGTCCTGCTGGCCACATTATTCCTGATACAGGCCAGGATACTGTTGGCCTTCTTGGCCTCCTGGGCACAATGCTGGCTCATATTCAGCCGGCAACCAGCACCCCCAAGTCCTTTTCCACTGGATGGCTTTCCAGCCACTCTTTCTCAAGTCTGTAGCACTGCATGGGGTTGTTGTGACTCAAGTGCAGGACCCAGCACTTGGCCTCATTGAACCTCATACCATTGGCCTCAGGCCATCAGTCCAGCCTGTCTAGATCCCTCTGTAGAGCCTTTCTACCCTCAAGCAGATCAACAATCCCTCCCAGCTTGGTGTCTGCAAAATTACTGAGAGAGCACTCAATCCCGTCGTCCAGATCATTGATAAAGATATAAAAGAGAACTGGCTCCAGTACTGAGCCCTGGGGAACACCACTTGTGACTGGCTGCCAACTGGTTTTAGCTCTGTTCACTGCAACTCTTTGGGCCTGGCCATCCAGCCAGTTTTTTACGCAGTGAAGCGCAAGCTCCTCTCCAAGCCATGAGCAGACAGTATTTCCGGGAGAATGCTGTGGTAAAGGGTGTCAACAGCTTTACTAAAGTCTAGGTAGACAACATTCACAGCCTTACACTCATCCACTAAGCATGTCACCTTGTCATGGAAGGAGACCAGGTTTGTCAAGCAGGACCTGCCTTCCATAAATCCATGCTGACTTGGGCTGATCACTTGGTTGTCCTGTCTGTGCCGAGTGATGGCACTCAAGATGATCTGCTCAATAACCTTCCCCAGCACTGAGGTCAGACCGACAGGCCTGTAGTTCCCTGGATCCTCCTTCTGGCCCTTCTTGTAGATGAGTGTCACATTTACTAACCTCCAGTCAATGAGGACCTCCCTGGTTAGCCAGGACTGCTGCTAACTGATGGAAAGTGCCTTGATAAGCACTTCCACCAGCTCCCCCAGTACCCTCAGGTGGATCCCATCTAGCCCCATAGATGTGTGTGTGTCTAAGAGGTGTAGCAGGTCACTAACCATTTCCCCTTGGATTATGGGGGCTTCATTTGGCTCCCCATCCCTGTCTTCCAGCTCAGGAAGCGGTGTACCCCAAGAACAACTGGTCTTACTGTTAAACAGCAGCAAAGAAGACATTAAGTACCTCAGCCTCTTCCTCATGCTTTGTCACTGTGTTTCCCCTCACATCCAATAAAGAATGGAAATTCTCCTTAGCACCCCTCTTTTTGCTAACATATTTATAGAAACATTTCTTGTTATCTTTTACAGCAGTAGCCAGATTAAGTTCTAGTTGGACTTTGGCCCTTCTAATTTTCTCCCTGCACAACCACATGACATCCATGTAGTTGTCCTCAGTTCCCTGCCTCTTCTTCCAAGGTCGTAAACTCTCTTTTTTTCCCTGAGTTCCAGCCAGAGGTCTCTGTTCAGCCAGGCTGGTCTTCTTCTCCACCAGGCTGTTGACACATAGGGATGACCTGCTCCTATACCTTTAGGATTTCCTTCTTGAAGAATGTCTAGCCTTCCTGGACTCCTTTGCCGTTCAGGACAACCTTCCAAGGGACTCTGTAAGCCAGTCTCCTAAACAGGCCAAAGTCTGCCCTCTGGAAGTCCAAGGTGGCAGTTCTGCTGACCTCCCTCCTTACATATATGAGAATTGAAAACTATCATTTCATGATCGCTGTGCCCAAGACAGACTCCAACCATCACACCACCCACAACTTCTTCTCTGTTCACAAACAAAAGGTCCAGCAGGGCACCTTCCCTAGTTGGCTTCCTCAGCAGATGTGTCAGGAAGTTATCTTCCACCCATTCCAGGACTCTCCTACACTATATCCTCTCTGCTGTATTGTATTTCCTGCAGACATCTGCTAAATTGAAGTCTCCCATGAGAATAAGGGCTAGCGATCATGAGACTTCTCCCAGCTGCTTATAGAATATTTCATCTGTCTCTTCATCCTGGTTGGCTGGTCTATAGCAGACTCATAAAACAAGTTAAGAATATTGTCTATTTTTAACATTGAATTTCCATGTTGCAATTATTAGGAATTAGAGTACGTCAAATTAATCAGTGGAGTCTGGTGTTACGCGCACAAAATGGGCTATTTTGAGATTTGATTTTGGTTTGGGTGGGGGAGTTGAGTAATCTTTGCAAGACTCTTGGCACTAGACTTCATAGGACCTTTATACAAGACATTAATACTCCCTGTATGTTATGAACATAGCACAAATTTTATTTAATCACTGATAGATACAATTTTACAAAATTAAGATAATCCAACCAATGTCAGATCCAGATTTTAATTATGTAGCTAAGATATTCTGCATTTACTCTGCTGTTGCAGATCATGTGTCTCAGTTCTTACTGATCAACTGAAATGGAGTAGGACCTTTAGAATCTGTCTGTAGGTGCAGGTTAATGAAGTAAAGCTTGCGTATACTCAGGATTTATGTGTATTTGTGTACTTAACATGATAGTAGCCTGTAATTTTTACCATGACACGGCTAGGAAAGAACAATACTCTATCTATGCCCATAGCCAACATCATCTAGCTATAGAGGAATAAAATTACTAAACTTTGTCTATAGTGCAATTTAAGAATTAATTTGTTACTTCTTCTGTGTTGAAACATGCCTTTTATGATAGTAAAGACAAAGATGAACCTAATTCAAATTAGACAGAATCCCAAAGGAAAATGTGACTCATTTATTGTGAACCATCAGAAACAGAGGTAAAAAGAAATATTTATGAATTCCAGGTCCAATTTAGCTTGTGATATTTAAAAAAGTAATCTAATACTGAACTTGAGTAATAGAGCTGTGTGAATGTTTTGTATTATGGCATCTGGTTACAAGTATTTTTATATACTTCTCTGTTTAATCTGACAGCCAAATGCAAAACCTGTAGTTTAGAGAGGCATCCAGAAATTCAATATATGGATTTAATGTTCCTCGTTGATGTTTTACTGTTTACAAAGAATGTAAGTCTTCTGACTTAGGAATAATTATTATAATACACTATAGTGCTTTATAGGTTGTATTAGAAATATTACCCATTTCCCTGGTTTCAGAATAGAGTAAGTCTGTAAGTTTATGGAAGGAGGACTATTTACACTTAATTAACAGGCAGGTAAGAACATATTAGGACCCAAGACATTGTCTACAATGTATTTCTTATAGTCATATATTGGCTAAGCAGTTCTGAGCCTTAATTTTCAGTTAAAATAGTTTAATTTATTTTTTGCTGTTGATAATTGTATTAGGTATACCAGATATTTTTTAAAAAGGGTAAGTAGTACCACAATGCCTATTAGATCATATCTACTATTCAGGACAAAAGCCATTGTAAGCACAGACACAAAAAATCAGGGGCATGATTTAATTCCTGATTCCAACAGCTTTTTCTAAAGCCAAATGGAGGTAAACAAAAAAAGCAAAAGGTGAATTACTATATGTTTTGATTTGAAGGTTGTATAGTGATACTCAATGTTTCATCCATTAGTTAAGGAAATAATGCTCACTCTTGCAAGTATCCCTATTTAAATCAGTTATATGAGTGAAAAATTATCCTTATGAATATAGATTTGTTCTGGATTGTTGCCCTTAGATTACAGTTTTACAAATGCTATTTTGATGACTAAAGGGAAACTTAGTAGCTAATATTGTTCTCCACTGTAAGATGTTTGTCCTTTTAAACAAAATATATTAAAAGTATATGAGGAGATGATCTGGAATGGAATGTCGGAGGCAGAAGCATATCTCCACAGATAGGAGATAGGCAAGGTCTGTCATTACAAGCTGAGAAGGCCAAATATGTTTGTTTATACAATGGAATAAAGCATAAAATAGTCTGAAAAGAAACTATATAGGAAAAATTCTTATAATAGTTACTGTAATTTGCCATTGACCTGAAGTATGTCTATGGCCAAAAGAGGCAGTTTGCTTCAGGACTTTGAATAGCCTTTTCAGAAGATGGAAGGACAATAAATTTCTTGGCTCTAATTCCGTTCTAGATATTAGTAGGAACCAAAGTCATCCCAGCTGGAAACTGTTTACCTCTCAGCTGACCTGAGGGCAAACAAGACAGACTTTGTCCTTTATACTGTCCACTCTGTCCACTGAATAGTGGCTCTAAAAGAAGTATATTTTGCAAAAAGCTGTTACTCATCCTCTGCTCACTGCTCACTGGAACCATAGTTCCAGATCCAACTGGGCACCTAATGTCATTGCAGCCTTATCCCTAATTTTTGTTATCAATAGGCAATGTATTCAGGGACTGGAAATCTGCTATTCCTCAGCATGATAGAAATGTGTAAGGAAAACAAATGCTACCCCTGTTCTAGGCATTCAGTGAATTTCTGGGAGCATCCATTGGTTCAGCTAACATAGCTTCTGAGGGTCACTTCATTCGCACATCACCAGCTATCACATGTGTGGGAAAGGCAGCCTTGAAAGCATTATATATTTGTATATCAGGGGCCTCATCCCTTATCTGATTTTATGACCGCAAATAATACAATTTTTCTACAGTAGGCTCCTGCTTTTCCTCCCTTCTTCCACACCTATTTCTTCCCCTCAAGCTGTTGCCTCTTTCATTTCTTTCTGCCTTCCCAAGAATGTCGGAGAAAACAATGTGCTGGGCTTTAATAACAAATCCTGGGATCAGGGTAGCCCAGCACTGACTCTCTGATGGCTCTCCAAATAAAGTTGCGCTAATGGAAACTATCTGGTAATGATACTTTTCAAAGACACCTCACCTGCTTTGACATGCTGGTTATGCCATCCACACAGTCTGTCTTATGTAGTCCTCAAAGCTACGTGTCTTCCCATTGTATAGGACAAGCCTTATTGGAATAGAGCTCTTAGCTCTATGCTGAACTGAGAAATTAAGCGTAAAATACGTAAAAAGGTTATGGATATAAAGGAGAAGACATAGCCATCAAGGACAAGTACGTTTATTTCAGTGGAAACATTGTCAAACATGACCTAGGAGAAGTGAGAAGCTAAGCAGTAAGTAACTGGAACTCACAGATGTAGATCAGAAGAGCATGGAGAAAGGACAATAGTGAGGACAACTATACCTACATATGAGGCTAAGAAATAAATGGGTTGAGATAGGGAAATATTTTCTTTCTCACAGAAGAGCTAGTTAGTATTGTGAACTTAAGAGAACAGTATCTTTGGATCATGATGGATGCCAAAATAAATATCTGCTTATCTTTAATCTCATGCAAACAAATCAAAGACAGATCTGCTTTCCTTTTCTCAGGGCTGCAGACAGCAAAGATTGTCTTTGCTACCATGAAATATTTTGCAGCAGATCTTAAAAAATACAGAAATCAAAAAGCTATCCAAAAAATGTATACTTCCTTTGGCATATTCACTTGGGTTCTGCTTCTTGACCATAGGACTGGTTCCGGACGTTTTCTCCTAGATATTCAAAAAAGGGGCCTCTACAGAATGGCCCACATGTGAATCTCTTAAATGGACCTTAGGTCAGCTTAGAAAAAAGCCTTTCCCTGGAGGCCTTTTCAAACGTAAGGGTTGAAGTATGACAGGATTTTCCTGATACTGTAGTTTTGTTTCTCATTTCAGGAGATATGCACAACCACATTTCTTGGCAGGTTCCCATAGAAGTTGCAGATTTGACTTGCTGCCCCAAAAGACTACCTATGGATTTTTATACAGTCAGATCACCTTACATTCTTTTTCCTGGATTTAACCTGGTTCTCCTTACCTGTATCCAAAAGAGGGGAAGAAAAGGTTTTCTAAAGAAATATCCCAGGAAATAGTATAGTATTGCTGTTGTGATATTTCCCAGTAGCGAAATTTGGCTCCTAGTCCTATTTCCTATTTCTATTAGGAAGGACTGGCTCATTGGCCCAAATTACAGCCCTCAAGACACCTGAGGAATCACCTAAGAGATGAGTAGGCTGCATCACACGCATACAGGTTTTTTAGTATTAAATATGTGGAGTAGTTTGTTCTTGGTGTTTGCCGCAAAGGCATGTGAGGCAGTGTGTTTTGTGGCCTGGGGATGATCTGGCTTGAGCCCAGCTCCTCTTTTTTGAAACCATATTGCCTGTGGGCACAACAGTTTAGCACAAATTGGACTTTCAGCCTCAATTTCACCTGCTGAGGCCAGCTGGCATATACCAAAACTGAACCAATTAAGCAATGTGGAAACCAGGTAACTTAGAGCCTGAGTTCAAAGTCAAGACAGAATTATCATGAAATGTTAATACAGCCAGAAAATCAGAGAAGAAATGGTGGTGTGGGTAGCACTGTAGTTCTGACAGACGCATTCTTTATATTCTTATACTTAAACTTTGAATTATTATGTAAATAAGCAGTTTTTCATCTGTGTATTGATTTGATTATGTGTTTGATTTGGTATGTTACCAAAGACTGTATAAACTAGAAGGCCGTGAATTATAGTTATAAAATGTTGCAGCAGAAAGAAAATATTAGTACTTAGGAGGTTTCATAACTATCTGTTTCCTTTCTGTAGCTATTTTCTTCTGGAAAAATCACAGGCACCAGAGTAGCTGAGCTGAAAGGAAAGTATACCCTGCTGCATAAGACTGTGATAAGGTACAATGTTCCTTTTTTAGACTGTTGTTTAAGTAGCCACAGCATTGCATGTTTAGAGTAATTTTCTGCTGATGCTGAAGCCTAATTGTCATTTAAAGCTTTCTTACAGTGATTGTTCATAAAGAGGAAGCAAGAAGACAACACTGAAAACCAGTATTATTTCACAGGAAGGAGCTAAAAGCTCATTTCTAAGAAGGAAAATGAGACTCCGACACATCTAAATAGGAGCAAATTTTACCCTCAGAGAATATTGACAGTCACATTAGACAGGACTGCTAATATATTTAAAAGGTTAGAACCTTAAGCTTCAATGTATAAATGAAACCGGGAAATTAGGTGTAGTAGTTGTGAGTCTGCCCTGCTCTGGTACTTGCTGGTGGAGAGAGAAGAGATCATGCACGTGGCCCAGTGCCAGCTTTGATCAGGGCACGTGTGAGTGGAAGGAAAAGAAAATGGAGGGCCGAAGTGGGACAATATAGTACAGTTGTACTAGGGGAACAGTGTGCCACAGAACAGAGCAGTCCTACTGCAAATATTGCAATACTACATTAGTATTTGTGATTAATAATTTTGATATTACTTATGGTATACCCATAATTATTGGTAAAATCAGCGTCATGATACTCCTGTTATATTTCTGTAATACTTATCATAATATTATGATATCATGATATTATGATAATATTACAGAATGATATTATGATTGCCCAGAAAGCCAACTGTATCCTGGGCTGCAGCAGAAGTGTGGCCAGCAGGTCAAAGGAGGCGATTCTGCCCCTCTACTCTGCTCTCATGAGACCCTCACCTGGAGTACTGTGTCCAGCTCTGGAGTCCCCAACAACAGAAGCACATGGATCTGTTGGAGCGTGTCCAGAGGAGAGCCACGAGGATGATCCGAGGGCTGGAGCACCTCTCCTATGAGGACAGGCTGAGAGAGTTGGGGCTGTTCAGCCTGGAGAAGAGAAGGCTCCGGGGAGATCTTACTGCCGCCTTCTAGTACCTAAAGGGGGCCTACAGGAGAGCTGGGGAAGGACTTTTTACTCGGGCATGTAGTGATAGGACGAGGGGGAATGGCTTTAAATTGGAAGAGGGCAGGTTTAGATTAAACATTAGGAAGAAATTTTTCACTTTGAGAGTGGTAAGGCACTGGAAAAGGTTGTTGAGGCCCCATCCCTGGAGGTGTTCAAGGCCAGGCTGGATGGGGCTTTGAGCAACCTGGTCTGGTGGGAGGTGTCCCTGCCCATGGCAGGGGGGTTGGAACTGGATGATCTTCAATTCCCTTCCCACCTAAACCATTCTATGATTCTATATCCACCATTAACAATATTTGAGCTCAATTTCCCCGACAGTTCACATCAAAACCTTTATGGTAATTCTGCTTACAAGAGAACCATGGCGGTTCTGTCACTGAAGCTAAGACTTAATTTAAGGAATGTAAAACTAATTCAAGTCATACTGGCTTGCTGGGGTTATGCTGGGATTTGGTGTGCCTCCTGGCAATCTGAATAGACGTAAGTGCTAAGTAATGTGAAGTAATTTAAAAAGGGGTTCCCAGAATCCTGAAAACACAGTTTTTCTTTGGGTTAGCTGAGTCTTCTAGTTTCATCTTAATAAAATGGTGAGTTAGAATATGGCCCTGACTGTAAAAAGTCATGTAATTTTATTCAGATTACTGCATAGCAAATATTTTAGGGAAGCAAAATTAAAACCAGCACTCCTAAACCAGTTCAACTTCCTAGAAAATGTAAGCATTTCCTTAATGCTCAGAACTCAACATATTATGTGGATGTTGGATTAGTTGCTTGAGAAGGCTTCTACCACACTGATATTCACTGAGCTGAAGTAGAAATCCAGTATCTGCTGAACTTGATTGACTTTTAGCCAGTGTTAGTTTGAAACCAGTCTTTGGTTGGAAAAAATACAAGCATGTTACTATATATATTATTTTATATATTTATAAAGCATTCTTTTATATAGAACATTCTTTTAAGTAAAGACAATTCCTTTGTATGTATAATAAGTGGAACACGGACAAAGAAAAACAAGACTCAGCTGTCTTTTCTGTCACATGTAAAACTACTGTAAACACCATGCACCAAAAGCATGAAAATGTCAGATGGTAGATTACATCTCTCATTCTTTCTGTGGTTCTCACCGGAGTACGAAATTGCTGTACTTCTATAAGTAGATTGGAGAGAATTATGTCACATTCTTTACTTAGATGTAGTCATGTCAAAGCAAAATGCCAACACGTGAACGAGTACTAACACCCACAGGTAAATTTCTCTTACTGCTAGAAGAAAGCAAGGGAAATCAATTAGCAAAAATTGATTGTGATGTCCAGTATATTTTAAGGACATCAAAAGTGGGATTCACTTGCCTATATGTTAACATCAGTAGGCATGCACATCTGAACTAGGTATCTGGAGTCCCTTAACGGTCAATATTAAAAAATAGGCACCACACACTTCCTCCCTATACGGACATCTCTATGTGTCTGGTTTTCTCCGTTGGCTATAAAGAGCATCCTGATGATAGGTTCAGTATGTGTGCATACTTTTTTCTTGCAACGAACCATTCACAGAATCAATACCACTTTTTAATTTTTAGTTCTTCACCCTTACATGTGCAGTACAGTTCTGTGGATCAAGAACTTTTTTTTTCAGTTATTACAGTTGAATCTAATTTCTTTGCTAATTAATCCCCATCTGTCCCAGTGCTGTTACAATGTCATGTGGAAACAAATGATGCTGGATGAGGTCTTGAGGCTGTGTGTGTTCTTCTTTCATTTAGTTGCACACAAAAATCTCAAGGAGAAAATCTTATGCGGTGTAGATCCCCGTGACAACTATGCCAAATGATTGCAACTTACCTCTGTAGTATACAACACAAATTCATCTAATACGATGAATGCAACTAGTCTGTATGCAGATAGGTTCCAAGGCTGTTGCTAGAGTACACAGGGTTGTAAGTTTATAGTGTGGTCCTATGTTTAGTGGTAAATAGTCCTTTATTTCTTGGTTTCAGTTTTGCACAATTTGGCATTCTGGAAAGCTGAGAGATGTCACCTGGCAGATAACATCTTTGATACATTTCTTCAAAGTGTTGCGTGCTTTTAAATTTATGTTTGCTGCACAGCTGAAATTCGGGGTCGGCTGTCATCCCATTCTGGTGCTGTCTTACCCATCCACTTTGCAGTGAGGCTGCACGTAAAGCTGATATACCTGAGCTCATATATGGACCCTGAAAACCAATTTGGTCACACAGTCATGTGGCCGAATTGTAAATTTTAATTTTTATTATCTCAGTTTAGGAACTTAATATGAATATTTTGATACATCAAGCTGTAAGAAAGTCAGGCAATAATGATAGTTCATTGACAGTTTGGGAATCTCGTCTTCTTAAGCCTATGTTAAATTATTAATTCCTTCACAAATGCAAAATCTGCCACACCAGACTTGGCAAGCCTACTTTTGCACTTATGTGATTCTAGATATGTGTATTGTATAGATGTTCAGTTATTTTTCATTGCCTTCAATTAAATTTAAATCTTCACATGAAAAAATACTGTTGGCTACTATAGGGAGCAAGATCTGGTCTAGATTCAACACTGAGTTCTTGTTTCTATTTTTATCTTTTTTATTATCTTGAAAAAATCAATACTAAGAATTTTGGTTTTATGGAAGAACTTACATTTTTATGTAATTTAATGTAAAAATTATGTTTTATGTAAGAATTATGTTTGAAATGAATGCGTATTACTGCAACCAACTATATTTTCTCCTAAAACAGCGTACATTCTGTTGGACTTAAAGAAGATCTAAATATTGTGTAGAGTCTTGTGTTGATAAGTTAATTTATTTTTCCCCTTAAAAGTTATGATGGAAGTACATGACACATGAAGTAATTTTTTCATGATAAAGGCACACTCTTGTTTCCTGTTGAAGTCTGTGGTTTTCTTATTTTCTGGTTTGAAAAGGGAAGTGGTTATCTAACTAGAAATGTTAAAGAAAACAAAACTTTTTCTCCTATATTATTTGAGCTATGTTTATGCAGTATAGTCAGTTGTATATTTTGTGGTTTTATAGTTACCATCTCAACTCTATTCTTCAGTGTGCTATGTAATTTATTTTTTTTGTTGCTGAGCCATAAGTGTCATCTTTGAGCTAAAATTTATGTATAGAGTTTCTCAGTATGGGAGATTCTAAATTCCTTTGCTTTGAAAAATATAAAATTACTTTATATTTTAATTAATAAAAGGCAAGTGATGTAGTTCTTTATTCTTCCACATAATTTGTGAGTAATTTTAGTATATCATTATACAAAAGTTATAATGTAGTAGTATTGAGAAGGCATACACAGTGGTTTCTGTGGCATAAAGAAGTTTGTATGTTGTGCATTGTGTATGAATTTTCATACTGTAGTTCCCTTTAAGACTTTTCCATAATGTATTTTCAATCCATTTCCATAACGTATTTTACCAACAGCCTTTCAGATCTGTTATTCAGCTATCACCAGATAGGTTCCTAAGTATATTATGAATACCAGTTTCCTAACATAGAATATTAACAGTTTGTTGTTTCTGTGAAGCTAGACTTCAGTGACACAAGTCAGGTCAGCTAATTGAATATGTCTACAAGCCTTATAATAAGCTTCCACAGAAGTCCACAAATGTATTTGCAGCTTGTGTATCGTTAAGTGAGTTATTTCAGATACTAGTAACACTACAGCAATAGCAATATGCAATTCAGTGCTGGGTGGGTGTCCTGGTATTCACTAAGAACTTAAAGGTGTCATACAGCCCAGACTGGGACTTGTTCTGGTGAACTCTTCTGTTATTGGTCCCCACACCAATTCAGATCTAGCCTTCCGCAATTCTTAGGATAAAACGGATTTCTTGTCTCTTCACTGTTTCTAGGAGGTGCTAAGCAAATATGTTAGACTAACTAATCATCTTTCATGTGGTTAAAATTAGATGAGATGAATCCCACTCCAACTCTAGGTATGCGGAAAAAAAACCCTCACGTCAGATCCACTGCTCTCATGGCACTATAGGATAATTCAGGTTTGAACAGACCTCAGTCTGTGGTCCAACCTCCTGTTCAAGGCAGGGTCCTCTAGGAGGTCAGACCAGATTATTCAGGACTTAATCCCATCTCATCTTGAAAACCTTGAGTGAAATATTATTGGTAGGTAAAGAAGTATAAATACAAAGCTTATGCTTCTCATTGCCTGATTCTAAATTTTTCTATTTAATGTAGTTTACAGGAATCTGAGATCCAGCTGTTGCAGGAAGCCAAACGTCTTAGTACAGAACTGGAACAACAGCAACATGACCTGGAAAAAGCAGAACAGTTCCCTGAAGAATCTTCCAGTGAAGCTTCCCGAATAAGGCAACAACTTCTGAGTTGCCAAAATGAATACAATGCTATTAAAGAAAGAGAGTATGAAATTCAATTCAAGATGGAATGGTAGGTGATAGTGGTCAAACACTACTAATGTTATCATAGCTTATCTAGACAGATAACGACATTGAATATAATTCAATCTCCTCTCCATCTTACATGGACACATTTCTTGATTGCTGTTGTTAGACAAATTGCTACAAACTTTTCTGAGAAATAGCAACTTTTCAGTGATGAATAAAATTACCCTGGTGTGATATTTGTAGATTATTTTAATTTTAGAACATGCTACAGCATCCTTTGAGATGCTGTTTAAAATTTACTACATTGCATGATTAATGTTTAGGTAGGCAAAATTACCAGGAACAATTCTAGTCTAGGACACCTTTAATACAAATTATTAAAGTGTCTCAGAGACCTAGTGACTGGGATTTTATGTAAACAATGTCATAAATAGACCCAGTGCTATTTTTAACATCAGAAGCAAAGTTTATTCAAGTTCTTCTATTCAGGTATTTAAAGGAGGAGAAGTACTCGTATATTCTCATGTCAGAAAAATGAGAAATTTTATGTGAAAGAGGTGAACACTGTACATTTCTCTAGAAGGAAAAAAGTCCACAATAAGCTTGATATTGTATATGTTTTAATTATCTGTATATATGAGTGTGTTGTACTTGAAGCTTTTATAGTAAAATTACAAACAGTACTATTGCATTTTTTAAAATATGTACCTATGGAAATGAACTTATATTTTCATTGTGTCTTCAACTGAAGACATTCATGTGTCATCAATCCAGATGTAGTGTGTATAAATACAAATACTTAATGTCAGCAGCTCAGCAGTTAAAACTATTTTTCTGCAAGGAGAGCAGGGGCACTGTACAAACTGCATAAAGCAGATTATTCTGGCAGTTCTTTCTTGATTTTTTTAGAGCCAAATGTTTGCTCTAAGAGAGAAAGAAACTTGAGAAAGAAGCAAATTGGGAGTGGGAGAAATAAAGAAACATGGAAAGCATCTGGAAAAAATTATTTGCTATGAGATAACTAAGCAACATGAAGTTTCCTGAAGTAATTATTAAATACAGAATTTATTGCAATTTCCAAGCAGTCCAGAAATGAGCTCTTCAAAATATTGTGCTTTTTACCCGTTTGTCCTCATATCGTATGAACATTATTCACTAATTTTGCATCACTTTTCTGAAAAAATGATAGGGTTTTATATGTTTATGGGATATTTACTCATACTCTATTTTCTATCTCTACTCAAAAGGAGATTTCTGTCCTACACAAAATCCAGTTTAGGTATTGTTTCAATTACATTGAAACTTGCACATTTACTGCATTAATTCTTATATATGAATTGAATATCCTATTTTGCAGATTTAAAATACACTTTTTAGGTCAGTCGTACTGTGAAAAATGTCCTTTCCCGATAATAAGAAACTTCCTCTGTTTGGTTTTACGTATTGCATGAAATCAAAACCAGCTGTACAGTCTTGACCAGAAGTCCATATGGTGCAGTATCTAATGGCGACCAAATGCTCAGGGATCTCATGAGCCAAATTCCTCTGTATTTAGGAATCCTCGGTTGATCCCTCTTCCTTGAACTTCTCCTGTCTCCTCCTCAACTATATAAACTTCTTGTCATTGCAACACTCTGGGCAACGAGTTCCACAGATTAACTACACAAGAACCGCCACCTCTTATCTTTTTTGGACTTGGCTCCTACCAGCTCATTTCATGCTCTCTAGTTCTTGTATTGGATGAGACACTGAACATCTGATCCTCTCCTCGTCTTCACTGCTGCAGGATGTTTTGATAGATCTCTATTGTACCACTCCCACTGCCAATTTGTCAACTTTCTAAACTGAAGAGCTACAGATCATTTAGTTGTTCCTTTTTTGGAATCTGTTTCATGCCTGGTGGTACTGTTGGGTCTTATGTGTGTTGTGGGTGTGGAGTGAGGAGGATTGCCTTGGTTATGCGTGGATTTGTTTACTGGGACAGAAAATATAATAAACAGGACCAGTAGAATACATATCTATGTGGGCAACAGATGAGTGAATAATAGTGGGGAAATAAGCTATGAAGAAAAACAGACAATGACTGTGAATACATGTTTGTAAAGAAGGGATGGGTTTGGTGCCTGTGAAAGGCAGTGAAAATGAATGTCCAGAATAGAGTTGTGAGTAGCAGGGGATTTAATAGTAACACTTATGTAAAATGAACATCTGTATGCCTGATGGTTTTATACAAATAATAAAGTGGTGTCTTCTGAAATATCTGTGCCTGGGTGGTGTCACAGGCAAAGGGAAAGCTGCATGAAAGATAGTGTAAGTTTGCCGTTAGGTGACTGCTTGGTTTCCTTCGTTTCTCAGAAGGATAGAAACTCACAGTCCAACCTTTCTTGGCCCTTGATCTCTCTGGAGCACAGTTTCCCTTGTTGTCTAACTGTGTTAATACAGTCCCAGCGGTGCTTGGCACTTACAAGAAAACTTCTCTTTGGGAATTATGACTAATGGCTGTTTAGTCTGAAAACAAACATATTGCTTATTTACCTTTTACATATAGCAGGTGGGAAACATGGAGGGGGAAAGCTTTTGAAGGAAATATCTGTGTCTCTTATCTATTGCTTTATCCTTTCCTTAGAAGTCTTGGATCTTGTCTAGTCAGAAATACTGCTGAGCTGGAAGTGAGAGAGAGCCTCTGCAGATCTGCTTCCTTGTTTCTGTAAGCCTTTCTTTCTCTGAAGCATCTCTCTAGTCTCTGCTACCTTTACTTCCTGCCTCAATTCACTTTCTCTGATAGCTCAGGTCACTTAGCACCCGTTTGGCACTCAGATTCAAATCTGACAACTTTTTCTCTTGAAGAATCATATAGATATGCCATAATATTAGCAAAGTTAATTTTTGTCTCAAGGTCCCTTAGTATTCTATATTCTCTTTTCCATACTTCATTTCCTATTTGCTTGCCTCTGTAAGCGTTTTTTTTCCAGCTCAGATGCCCTTTTCAACAGCTGAAGGTGATATTTCATCTTCTGTTTTAATTCTTTATCGTTCCCATGAGTATTCAACATTCCAAGAGTAAATTGAAATTACTTTCAGCACTGTAGTGTCAGCAGGTTTTCATAAGATTTGTGACTTTTTTCATAGCTTGAATAGGTACGTGAGGTATTCAGAAGCAGCTCTGATGCACTTTAGTCGTCAGGGAAGTCACCCTGAGGTTGACTGCACGGGTGTGGTGTACCCTACTGCTGGTGTGTGCTTCCTCTACCAGTTCATGTTCCTGTTCTGTTGTATTGGGTCCATTGCTAGTGTGTCTGCCCGTGTGCTCAACACAGCAGTTGGAAGAATTTTACTGAGCTTATAAAATTTGGGCCACTACACCAAAGTCAGAGCTGACTCAAGGAGTATTCTTCCTTTCAAAAACTATTAGGCAAGTGTAATAAAGTAAAAGGAAAAATAGTGATCCTAATTGAGTTTTGGTGCAATTACATTCAGAGCCACGAAGATTCTGCATATAACTGTCGTGGTTTAACCCCAGCCAGCAACTAAGCACCGCACAGCTGCTTGCTCACCCCACCCCTGGTGGGATGAGGGAGAGAATCAGAAGAGTTAAAGTTGGAAAACTCGTGGATTGAGATAAAGACAGTTTAATAATTAAAGCAAAAGCCGCACTTGCAAGCAAAGCAAAACAAGGGATTCATTCACCACTTCCTATTGGCAGGCAGGTGCTCAGCCATCTCCAGGAAAGCAGGGCTCCATCATGCCACGAAGATGATCAGAGAGGTGGAGCACCTCTCTTCTGAAGGCAGTCTGACAGATCTGGGGCCTACAAGAACGCTGAAGAGGGACTTTTTACAGGGGCACGTAGTGATAGGATGAGGGGTAATGGCTTCACACTGGAAGAGGGGAGATTTAGACTAGATATCAGGGAGAAATTTTTCACTATGTGTTAAAAATAAAGAGCTGCTTTTCTTTACCAGGTGATAGTATCAACAATAGTTTATTATTGAGAAACAATAAATTTATCATCCAAATTATTTTATCATCTAAATTGTATATTTAAAAGCAAGCAATTATTTTGTAATTAAATCATCTTCGACAAGAGTTTGTGAGGTTAAAGGTACCTCATTCTTGAAAACAATTTTATTTGAAAGCCTAGGTCCAGTCTACAGCCCTCAGAGTCGTTTGTGCAGGTAGCAAAATGTCTATTCACTGAAGTACTACATGCTATTGCATGCAAGTCAGGATTGCAAAACTGAGTTTGTCCTTGTAGAAGCATTGCAAATATGGAAAATTATTTCAATACTTGTAATTATTTCAGGATTAGTCACCCAATAATTAAAATTGAAAAGTTAAGCTTTTGTCCATAGCTTTTCTAGTAAAGAATTACAAGTCATAAGTAAAATAATCGAGTTACAGTTGAAGTTGTTATCAACTAGTCTTGTGACTGCATTGTCTGGTACATACAAACTAATTACAGCTAAGAGCCTTACTGGAATCTCATGCTGGCAGCTTGTCAGTTGTGATATCTTCTACTTGTGGTCACTAGATTTTATTTGTGAGGTCCTGAACACCTTCTGTGGATTCGTTAGCAATCCCAGCTATATGTCAGACTAGCCAAAGGAGTTCGCTTTCTTGCGTGATGGGTTTCACAATGATAACAGCATTAAGTCTATTTTGTGGGCTGAGGAACTGAAATGGACCTCTGTTGACAACTACCACTACATTTCTTAATCTCGCTGACTTATTTTTTTTTATTTCTGTGTCAGTTTGCAGCTGTAGACATCTCTCAGGGAAAAGTCTGGAATGTATTTTCATTAATGGTCCAATTTTCCAACTGCTTTTTTTTTAACTCGTTACATCTGCATCCATGGTAGCTTTTCAAGTACAGTACTGCTCTTAAGCTTCATGAAAATAAGAAAAACAACATGAGAACCAATTGCAAACATTAACGCTTAAACTTAGGAGTTTCATCTTCTTTTCATTATGTATGTTGTTATAGGTATAATAATGACAAGAAAAACCACATGATGTTGAAAAATACACTCATCAAAGGAGGGCTATAAAACAATGGGAGTTATAAATACCAGATGCAACTATTTTGTTTGTTGTTGTGATTGATGTCTAAGTATTTTATAGGCACTTATGAGGCTGATGTGCATATATCACGGATTACAAGATTCAAATGCTAAACGGAAAGACCAGATTTTCCCTGCTTACCTCACATGAAGCTTCTGCGTCTATACAGCTATTAAATCAGAGATTAAATTTAAAATCTTTGAAGAATCTTATTTGATTTCTTAATCTGAGTGAATCATCCTGGTCTCCCTTTAGAGTCAACAGAGAGAAATATGTTATCTTCAACCAGTAATTTATCGCTTCCTAAAACATGTACCTGGGATGTCAGATGACTTTCCTTTTGGCGGTTCCTGATTTTATCGCTGGGGATGTTCGTGTTGGATAATCGGATATGGGCAGCTGGACCAAACTCATTGCTCAAAAGGGAGAGATTTGACTTCTTTCTTTTACCCCCTCTTTCTTTTCACACTTTCACTGTTTTTTATGTGGAAGTTGTTGGTCTACCGGCTCTTAAGGTAATTTAACTTGGTGCTTGCCGTTCGGTGTTGCCTTTATTTATGTCACAGAAAATGGGGTGTTCAAATCGTTTTACTTTTGCAGGATGGAAAAATCTTTGTGGTGAAACTGGAATGGCTCCACAGGAATCTGTCCTCATGAGTGAGGAATGTGACAAAAGAAAAACAGTGTCAACTTTGCTCTCCCTCCTGATTTTTGGGATTGCTCTTTTGATCATCTGGCATGATATTAAAGAGGGCACAGCACAGACTGATGACGAGCACTGCAGTACCTCTTTAATCCGTTTGCACAGGACTTATTTAATCAAGTTTTGTGACAGTCACAGTTATGGGTATTTGTTCAGAGTGGATATTTATTGTAATTAGTGTGATTATGCCAGTCCCAAGGAGTCCAACTAGGAATCCTGCCAAAATTTGTTGGGAATATGAATTGTCCTTATTAACTTAATTATACACTTAGGCAACCTGTTATTAAGTGAAAACGTTGTGTTTGACCTGCCTGGCACTCCAACACAATATGCTCAGTTGTAGCTTATGGGCACAGTACAGAGGAACACAGCAACGATGCTGTCACAGAATCAAAGTAGCTCGGTTTTTAATGCAGTTTGATCCCTGTGCTCTCCCTTATTGACTTTAAACAGCAGCACATAAAAGGAATAGTTTCTGAGCCCCATTGCAGCAAAGAAGAAATCACCTTATGGTGTTTCCTTATACTCGCTTGTACTTGCACTGTCCACCTGCAAAATACTCCTGTGTCTTTTTTCACCTTTGTGTGCAATTTCTTAAGTTATAATAGATTTTGCAATAGAACTTTTTTATAATTAATTTTATCACTTTTGGGGGAAGACTGATCTAAATTCAACTTTTTTCTCTGAAAGATTTGTTTGGCAAACTCATTCACTCTGTGGATGTTCAAACACTCTGGCATTCAAATGAGGTTTTAGATTTACCAGTCCCTATAGAGGCATACTTGTAGTCTGCCCATACAAATATACACACATGCTATAAATCAACAACATCTACTCTGTGTCTTTATTTTCTCTTTGGTCTTCATCTGAGCCAGAGCTTGTTCTTCATGTTTTGTTGTTTGAGGTTTTTTTTTGATTGCAGCACCACCAAGTCGTTCTCTTTTTTGACTGTTTTCTTTCCTTGACTGGAAAGGTGTCACCTGAGGCTTCCAGGTATAAGCTTTGCTCCTTTTGTTGGAGGACCAAAATGTAAGAAACAATTTACTTGGGGGGAGAGGGGGAAGGAACCTTAAATCAACACTGATAAAGAATTGAGCACAAGGTTCCAGGGAGGATCCTCCTTGAAGCTGGCAACTAGGAGACTGATCCTTCTCTCCATGACCACCACCTTCTGAAACATGAGCCACCACCCTGTAAAGTCTTAAGCTGCCGCTGAAATGTGTCAGAGAAAAAAGAAATACTAATCAGCTGCCTCTCTTCTGTATCAACCACATTCAGAGGCAACTGTAATAGCTGCTCTAGGTAGGTGGGGCTGCCCCAGGACTCCTTTGCCATAGTTTAGAGCTCTAAGTGACACAGCTATTTCATGGACGCCTGTTCCTTTCTCTTAATACTCTCCTTATCTAAAGAGTTATTTATTCTAACAGACTGCCCGGAGTCTCAAGGAGGCCTGGCCAGCACATCCTCCAGCTGGAGTTACAAACACAAATTTAAGTGCTGAGTTGATTCTTTGTTATATCTAAGATAGAAGATTTGGTTGTTTCACCTATTCCCCAGCTTTATAGCCTGAGACTCAGAAATGTCATCACAGGTACTAATTACATTGCAAGAACCTGCTTCCTTGTTCCCAATTAATAGCACAAGGACTTAATCAGGTTCAGTCTGGTTGTGACAGCATGCAGACTGCTGTAGCCCCTTTACCTTCTATAGGTGCAGAACTGTTCCATGCACGCACTGGGGATGTATCGACATATTCTTCACCAGGGCTAATATTTTATATTTGGCAGTATTTACCTGCCCACCACCAAGAAGCTCCCTATTGTAAATCTAACAAGCTTGTTGGTTCAGCTTCTTTTTTAGTCACTCCTTCATTTTTCTCAGGGCAACATTACTAAAAATATACCCAAAAGATCTAAGAGCTTTTCTTTTTTTCCTTTACTCCTTCTGTTCTCCTTCAGCATCTGTCTCTATTGCCTGCAAATAAATTGCAACATAGTTTTGGATATAAGTTAAGGTCACCATGGCTATTCAATTTAGTTTTCTACTATGCCTTATTGACTTAGTCTACATTCCCTGTCACTTTTCAGTGGCTTTTTACACAGAAGCCTGCTCAGATTTGAGGAGCTTCACTTATGGTTGTTTACAGTGTGAATGTGTGCATGAGCAATCACTCAAAGGAAGAAGACAGTTTCTCACTAGCAACTGCACTTTCTTTGATGTGTGATGTCTTTGTGGATATTTATAACCCACCTACTCTTTTTTTTTGCCTCCATTCCATGTTAAAATTTTGTTTTCTGAGGTTGGGAGGAACTGTTGGTGTAGGGTGGCTTCTGACCTGTTATACTCTGCTAGATAGGGGTGAATGAAGCATAAATGCATCCCTGCAGGAGCTGGTAAGACTAAGAAAAATCAAGTTCAAAAGTTTAGATGTGCACTGTAGAAAAAACCTGCAAATGTACAACCAGTCTTTCAGGACTTCCAGTTACCAGTCAGCAACCTGCCTTTAGATCTGGACATCTTTAGATTGTCCATGATGATAATTCACCATACATCTTAGTCTAACACAAGATAGGTGTCTATGCTTTTTATTGTTTCACATATTACTAATAAATTTAGCTCTGTTTTGATTTTCCTGTAGTTTGCAAGAAGAAAAAAGGCTTCTGGAGAATGAATATGAAAGAATTCCAAAACAAAGGGTATGTATGAAACATGAGAAAAGCCATGGTTTATGTTCTGCCACCTAACATAAAAACAACAATGAAAATATTTTTGCAGTCCATAGCTCTAGACCTCTGGAATACATAGAAAAATCAAGAGGTACATTTTATAGGAGAGGCTATATTGTATCATTCAGGTTTGATTACTCTAGGGCAAGCAGTGAATAACTGATTCAAAAAAGATCTGGCTTTTCTTTACTCAAGAAAATGTTTTACTATATTCAGCAAATGGATACTGCATGTAAAGGTAGCTGCAAATATTTGGTTCTAGGATGTCAGTATGGAAAGTACATTTGCAGTCATAAATCATGATGGATATTTGTGGTTTTGTTGGAAATAAAATTCTGCTGGTTATTGATAAAAGAGACACACAGCTGGTAAAAAATGATGTTTTATACCTGTTGAAAGAAATGATGTTTTATACCTGTTGTAAAAAATGTTATCATCATTCAGTGTTAATGATTCTGTCATATCACAAGCCTGCCTGCACAATGTAAAAGGGAAAATAAAAATATCTGATTTTTTGTTTCATATTTAAAGGACGTGGATAAGAAAATTAAACAGTTGAAGGAAAATTGTGATGAACTCTGCAAAGAAGTAATCCAGAGGAAAGCAGAAATTATTGCAATAAAGGAAGATGTTTCATCCAAGCAAAAGCTGACATTAACAGACAAGAAAGAAGTGGAAAAGCTTCTGGAGAAGCAGGCTAATTTAAAAGTAACACAAAATTAATATTGTGTGTGTATATATATATGTCTATGTGTGTGCATGTATGTGTATATGGGTACGTGTATTTGTCCAAGGAAACAGTGAATCTTCTGGATGTTGTTTGTCCTTCCAAGTTCATTAGATGGCATTACCTCATATATTACATCATTTTTCAATAAGCAGGAAACATGCTGCTGTGCCATATCCATTATTACTCCTTTAGGAAATAGTCATAGTTTTGATTTTAAAAGTGGTTTCTATAATGACATGTTTGCTATGTTGTGTTATTGTAGGCTGCTCTAAAATTTGCTTAGATCCAAGTTAATACCGATTTATGCTGAGAATTAAAAAACATACGAAGTCTTTGCCGCTTTCCTTTCCATGGTATAGATAACATAATCAGATGTATTAATAATATTCAAGCATAATTTTTATCTTGCAGACATAATGAGAAGGTGAATATAATGTTTAGTTTTAAAACTAGCAGCTACAATTCCCTGGGACAAGCTCAAGTAATTAGAAAATATGTTTCTTGCCCATTTTCGCAGCAGTTATTGGTGAATATTACTTCTATGAAATCTCACCAGATTTTGAGGCTATCAATCTAAACTTTCTGTTTTGTCACTAGGATGAGCTAGTTAAGATCCTTGGTGTTCCAGCACAACTCGGAAAAGAAACCGAGAAGATGAATCGGAAAAAAATGTATGCTTTTAATAAATAATTATATATACATAAATTTGTATGACTGCTTTTCATCCATTTGTTACAGAGACAGCTGAGTATAGCTGTTGATTCAAATTGGGATCAACGTTTAAAAAAAATCTATAATCCACTTAAATCCATACACTTTACTGAAAAATATAGTATATGAGATGAAACATTTTAATTTAAGTACAACAAAGAAAAATTTAGAACAAAGCTTGATCAAAAATTGCTTAACCATCTTACTGTGCTGCATTACTATGTGTTAGATCTACTTAGATTTGTAATGGAAAATAATGTTACCATGTAATCTAGAGATTAGGCTTTTTTACAGTTTCTAGTCCTCGGTGACTGTATATTAGCTTATCTCTGTTGGCCTCAGTGAAACCAGCAGCTTTCCCAGCTAGCAGTCTGGCCTGAACTAAATAATCATTCTCCCTTGATACTTCTGTACTAGTTTTTTTAGTCAGAGGTGCTTTGCTGTTAGCTCCTGATGTGAATTCTAGGCTCTAATATTTCAGTATGGAAAATGTAAGCCAGTAGCCAGTCTTTTCTTTCTCTCATTTGTGTAGCTGGGTTTTTTTCTCCTCTGAACCGTGACACGTGCTGCCTTCTGTATGTATAAAATCCAATTAGCACTGTGCAGTTTCAGCCAGGTCACTCACAGATCCAAGTTCCTCCCAGATGAAGGATGTTTTTTGTACCCTATTTGTGCATGATCTTACAGTGAAGTTTTTGTGTCTCCTGCTTGCAGTCAGTATTTGTAATACAGAAATTGTTTGACTATGTTAAATTTTGTGGATTTAAAACTTGTATAATGGTTTTCTTCTAGATTTTCCTCACTAGTCTGCTTAACGCAACTCTGCTATCATAAATATATGAAATTTTTCTTATAGTGTTACAGAGAAGCAATTTTAAAAACCTAGTACATTGTGCTTTATTTTATTAATAAAGCATTTAAATGAGTCTTTCTACTTGTGTTGCATCACAGAATGGAATAACTAGAGTTTCCAGCCTTGGGAATAACATTTAGAAGTGTCACACCCATGTAGCTAGCAGTTTGGATAGAAATCAGTTTACTAGAAGTCTTTTTAATACTGTTGTGGTGCTAAGCTCCCTTGATAGTCCCATGGCCATCTTCGATTTTATTGTTGAACTATATTGGCATTTGAAGATTTTCACTGTATGCAGTCTGCTTTCAAACATATAATGTAGATAGTTGTGATGTTGAAATTATTTTGTGTGTCCATGAAAACTATCAACTTACATCTTGCCATTTAAATATGCATGTGGAAATGGTAAACCCTACTGTTTTGTTAAAATATATCCACAGCGATGCAGAGAAGAAGAAAGAAGCCCTTAATGACCAGATAGAAGAGTTGAATGGTACCCTGAAAGCCATTGAAAAGAGGACTGAAGAGATTTTGCAAGAAAGAGAAGATGTAATGAAGGAATTGGATGGGAAACAAATTTTGCTAGAAAGCAAAGAACGAGAATGCATTACTTTGACAAAATTACTAGAAATTAGCAGAGAAAAGGAATCAGCGGTCCTATCAGACAGGTTAGAGTAGTAGAGATAAGCCAAGTAGTATGAGTGAACAGTTCTCTGTTCACAGAGGTCTATTTCTTTTTTCTGTTGTATTGCTCATGTTTTCAAGTTTTATGCTGCAACCAGTGCAGACTAGAAATCATCAGGCTTGGTTTTGACTTCAAAAGTGTTTATATAAACTACTGGAATCTAGGATCTGGCCTGAAGAAGAACATCAGTGTGACCATGCTCTGGCAGGGGGGTTGCACTAGATGATCTCCAGAGGTCCCTTCCAACCCTAACCATTCTGTGAATTCTGTGAATTCTGTGAATTATGTGAATCAAAAAGCATAAGCATTTGATAAAATCCTGGGAGAGTGAAACTGGATTTTGCTCTGAAAGGGAAATATTTTAGAAGGTTTCTCTCTCCAGTGAAAATACATTTTTTTTCTGTGTAACCCATAGAAAGTAAATTGAGCACGAAAAAACATTTTTTTTTCATTTTTTTCATTTTCAAATGAGGATCATAGATTTCTACACCCACATACTCCTGAACTTCAGTGGGGACTGGTTCTTCATGTCTTTAATATTCCCTTGAATTATGAGCTTGTGTATACTTGGTAAAGTAAAATAAACTGTTAGGTTGATTGCAAGCTTCAAATGACACTTCTTTGCAGAGGTAAATGTAGAGTTGTAATCATGGCCATAGACCCAGCAATAATGCTTTTGCCTTTAAAGGTTTGTATTAAAGGATAGTGGCACTTTAAATTGAAATGTTTGAGTGAAGCAAACTTATAAATATTCCCTCATACTAAAAAATGTGTTTTCTTCTTCTTATAGCTAATAGTTCCTCTGGAATTTTTAGCATATTTAGAACAGACTGTGAGACCTCATTGACATCATTAGGAATATTATCATTGATTAAAGTTATAAAAATGCTACCTTTTTAGGTAATTTGTGTCAGTAGTTTATGATTTCATCTTGCTGCTCAGCCATAATGATGCAGTACTCAAACCCCATTAAAATGATCATGCCTGTTTTCATACACGTCTTGGTAAATTTACCTGTTTCTAAAATTCTGTGTCTATCTATATAGAGAAGCTCTGGAAGATAATTTAAACAAATGTGTCTTGGAGAAAAAAAAGCAACATGATATTCTTATTCACAAGCAAACACAGAAAGACATAGAACTGAGACATTTAAAAAAGATGGAGTTACAACGAAATATGATTTATGATTCCTTGGAACAAGATAAGTCACAGCATAAAAGACTCAAATTAGAGGTCTGTATGAATGCATTGATCATAAGTATTTTGAATTTTCTTGTAAGAAATCTACCTATGAAATCTTTTGACTAGTCCTAAAAGGGGGAGGGGAACAGATTGTTTTAAGTCTTATGCATACAAAAGTGTCAACAGCGTTGCTACAACTACCAAACAAACCTCTAGGTGCTCTGGCTGTACTAAAAATACTGCATCAATATATATTTGGATTATTCTAAAGAAATGGATTTTAGGTGGGAGCATCCTGTCAAGGAGAACTGGGAGACTGTGTTGGCACTGTGGTGTCATGTCTTCATTTAAAGCATTGTGGAATTGTGGTCATTTAAGAGTGAAATAATATAGTGACTTTCTCATTGGCATCAAAGAAATTTGTATCAGAAAAATAGATCCAAGTACTCCCTGGCTCCCAGATGATGAAAAGATACATCTTTTTAAAATTTGAAGGCTGTTTGTACATTACTGCAAATAATTTATAATGTATTTAACATTATTCCAGGGGAAAGCAAACTAACACTATATGAAGTATACTATTAAATAATACAAAATAATTCCCTATGTTGTCTTTGTTTCATCTTCCTTATTTCCTCCCTGCATTAGTATTTCACCCATTCCTCTTCCTGTACTTATTTACTCTTTTCTGTTTTATTTCTGCCTTCTACTATGCTGATTTTAAAGGCCAGTCTCATTCTGCTTGTCTATTCGAAGCATTTCCTTTCTTTTCTCCTTCCAATTCTTTCTTAAAAATTTATTTCGTCTGTAACTTTTTCATGTTCTCTTCCTCTCATCACTGGTTATACCATTCCCTCTTTCTTAAGCTTTTCTCCTATACTAGCTCCTTGCTTAGTCTAAATTAAAGTCAGTCTTAAAAAATTAATCTTGTCAGTCACGTGAATATTTTTTTCACATGACATGATGTTTCCTACCTTGACACACTGTCTTTGAAATTTTTCTTGGTCCTTCTAAGCAATTCAAGGCAGAAAAATATCTTACTTATATCACTGTAAAGTTTTTAAATATACCTGTATGATATCAAAACCCACCCATACTTAGCATTGCTATTTAAACAACTCTAAACATTACTCAATAATATTTAATATTATTAAATAATACAATTTTTCCCCTGTGTCCCCTGATATTCCTCCTGAATTCACATGTGTATTAATTATCTAGTAATATAAGCCTACTTGAGAGGAGGGAGGAAAGCTCTATAACTACACAAAAATTTTTAGATTGAATTTCCTGAAATATTGATTAAATGGCTGTCTCATATTCCAAGCTTTGATCTTAAAGCTCACCCTGAGTTTTTGTTCAGTATCAGCTAAAAGAATGTGGGAAACGGTATTTTTCCTGTGTTCCTATTGAAGAAATATTCCTGGAGGAAGAATCACAATTGTTCAAAACCATAAAATGCTAAAATCAAATGCCGTAATTCACCGACAGCTGTGGTTAGAGTTTACTGTCTTGGGTGAGATCCAAACCCAGCCCACCCCCTTCACACTGTGTGAAAGGGCAAGAGACCTGTAATGAGACCCTTAAAGGTTAAGTTGCAGTGCAAAGAGTTCCCTCAGCGCTAATGCGAGGTTATACTATAGGCTTGTATGTGTTTTGCAAGTAGCAGCATCGCGGGGATTGGGGGAAGGGAATGCCAGCAGAGATAGAAGTGGAATTCTCTGCAGCAGTTTACTCCAGAAGTTGCAGGATGCAAACAGGCCTAATGCAAACAGGCCATGGCAATATAGTTGTTTTAACCCATCTTCCCCACACTGTTTGTTTTCTTTGATTCCTTTCTTGCATCTTTTAGAAGAGCAAATGTGAAACCACCTCTCCTCTCCAGCGTGGTCAGTTGAAATGCAGTACCGGAGTATGAAAGACTAGAGTGGCAAGCTTGAGTCTGCTTGGCTTTTGCTGTCTTGAGACTATTTTAATTTGGAAGACTTAGGAGCACACCTAGGAAAAGTTAAAATATTTTAAATAGTAAAGTTTGTTTAACTACTTAAAAAGCCAGATTTATATTTCTTCAGCATGATTCCAAGTGAAAAAAATTCACAAGAATTAATTGCTGGTATAAAAATGTGATTGCAGAAGCAGCAGTACATCAGTGTGCTTTCCCCAATTTCTCTTACTTTAAATCACGTGCTAAGTGCAGAACGACTGGTTTGTAGAATAAGGAAATTACAGGAACACTTCCTTCAAATGTGTTTTCCTTCTTAGTAAGTTGTGAAAGGTCAGCTATTGCTAAACACCGACATTCTGTGCGAAAGAGAACTGGCCGCTTCGGCTATCAGCAGCCCAGAGCAGAACTGCTGTTCCTCTCCATGCACGCCTTCTCTTCGGCGTAGTCTCTTTACAAAGACAGCCAAAAGTGCCTAAGTTTAGTCATGTTTTATGTGAACGAAAGTCCTTAATGGATTAAAGATGTTTATATGAGCTTTCTACTTTTAGATTCAAGAACTTGATGGCATCTTTAGAATCCCATCTTGAAAATGTGGAAATGCCTACTTACAGCCACTACAGCCTTTTACACAGCAGAAGTGGTAACTAATATATGCTCCACAGAAAGGCCATATTTGCTCCCTCCACAAGGGTGAAAGCAACTTGCTTAGATTAGGTTTTATTGACCTTTTAGCAAACCTAACTTAAACCAAATCTGTCTCAGAGTTGGCAGCTGAAACCAAAGTAACTCCAAAGGCTGACCTTTACTGTGCCTTGGTTCCCTTTCCCTTGATGCAAGTAAACAACGTCTAATTTTATAGTATTGTCACAGAATTGGAAACCATAAGTGCAAAACATCTCATTGTCTATATTGAGGTATAATGTTTGAACTCTAACGTCTAGCTGAAATCTGAGAAAGATACCACAGGGTTGTGTGTATTACCTTTGAATAGCTTCCAGATGTGTTGTTCAGTGTCATTTTTTTCCCACCTGTATGAATTACAGATTTGCGATTATGGACAGGCAGCATATGCCTGCATAGTTAGCCTGCTGTATTTATTTCTTATTTACTTATAACTGTAAAGAATTTGTAAGTGAAGTTATTCACCGTGAGGCCAATACAACCTTTGCCTTACGAGTTATATGACACCAGTAGTTGTAGTGTGATTGTTCAGATATATTTTAATCAGAAAGTAGTTTCTAACGTGGCTGCCTTCACACACTTCATTTTAAGATCTGACTGAATAAACGATTTTCCCATAAATGTACAAAAAAACCCACCAAACCCTGTTTGTGTTGTTAGTTTTTAATTTCTAGAGCCTAAGGAGGAAAAATCTTACTTTAAAAGCAAAAACTATGATAGCAAATTACACAGATATGAAATATTGGCCCTATTAAAATCAGTAGTAAATCCATTTTTTCCTTCAATAAGGTCAGAGTTTCATTCAGAAAATTTTCTGTGAATTTAGAAGGTGATATCTTTGCGTAGTCATTCTTTGTGATTATTTAATGGTGGTTTAGTTGCTGAATAACATAACCTGTATAAATTCGGTACTTAAACGGGGCTTTGTGAAGTTTAGTGTTTTACAGTTAAAATTTTAAAATAAAAATTTGAGAAAACTTGGATACGTTGCTGAGGGACTCTACTCAATGAAAAGCTTTTGGACTAGGTATTGTAGCAAGACAGAAAAATTATTTCTTAATGTGTGTAACTACTTCAAATAGATTATCTGCAGTTTACATTTTTCACATCTTTTGTTTGCATTGCTCAGTGTTCTTGGTTTATTTTTGTAGGCAGAAGCCATCCCTAAAAGTAATGCAGTATTATTAGAAAGACGACGAGAACTGCAGAAGGAAATAGAAATGACCAAGAGAAGTTTAGCTGAACAGGTGCTGAGTTTTGCTTTCTCATATTTTTTCACTGTAATGGTTGGGCTTCAATCATGAGAATAAAGGGACTGTTTGAAAAAAAAATCATAGGAGTTTCCAGTTGCAGCTTTCTGATGAGAAAACATGCAATAGTGTTTATCCAATTTTAAGGACCAGTGGTTTGTCATATTTTAAAAGCATTTTTTGGAGTTACAGGTCACATATTGGAAGGAGAAAGCAAATCTACTTTCTAGGTTAAGTCTTTCTGAATATCACTAACTACATTATGGCTAGAAATAAGATGGGTATAAATTTCCTTTGGATATGGCACAGTGTCTTGTTGAAACAAAGACAGTTCAGCATTTGTATATTATAATTTTTCATCTTCATGGTTGGTAATGTCTGTCTATACTCCGCACAGCCATACATAGTGTGGAAACGCAGATATATCAACTATGAGAGTATTAGTACTTACCACTGTATAAATGACTTTATAGGAAGCAATATATTTCAGACATACCTTCTTCTTAAGATCATACCTCCTTATCTTCTTACCCTTGCATCCATTTTCCTTTTGTGCTGTCTTTGAATTTGTTAGCATTATCAGGGTGGGATTCAGCTTGTGTTTGAATACATGTGTCCAGTTTTTACATGTCACTATTTGTGTATGGGATATGTATCTAATGAGCCGCAATAGTCAGTAACAATCTAGTCATGTAGTCAGTGGAGCCTCAGAAGCCATCCGTTCACCTCCCCTCAAAGATGTTAGTCTATGCTGCGTAGAGCAAATAGCTCTGTAGAGTCCGCTGACTGTATTGAGTGAATCTCCAACACCTCTAGGCAACTAGATACTTTGCTCGGGTTTAAATGTCTCAATTTGGCTTCTTAATGTGAAAGCTGTGTCTTCCGTTGTGTAGTATGGACCTGTCAAGACCTGACAGTAAACTTATTTAAAGATTATATGGCAGTAAGGAACCATTCTGCCCAGTGGGCAATAGCTGAAAGACATGCTAGATTGAGGAACATAAATGCTTCTGGTTCATAAAATATTTTGACATGTTATTATAGGGATCATGTATGATGTTTCAGCCGTCATTTTAAAGCAATATTTGAGATTTTTTTTTAAATCCATGTAGTCTGTATATATGTGTACTTTGCAGATAAACCCAGTGTTTCCAGCTTTGGGTTTGCCAACACAGATGCATCGACGCATAAGGAATTGAATTTGATTTTCTTTAGGAAATGATGTCAGATATGGATGCCCACATGTTAGAAAAATGTATTGCTGAAGAAGGCCGGCTTTTCAAAGAGCAGGAAAAATGCAGAGATGAGTTATCCAGACTTGCACATCTGACTTGGCTCAAAGTTGAAGAAAGGGAACAGAAATCTAGGGATGTTCAGAAAGCCCAGGTAAACAATTATCTCATATAATTGGAAGACTCTTCTAAAGTCAAAGCTGGTATATGGAGACAGTACATTACTGGTGAGGAGAGCCTTATGGACTCTCATTTCCCACTTTACTTTGAAGTTCCATCATAGCACAGGAAGCTCACAATACTGTGTTGTTTTATTGGCAATTTATGGTGCAGGGCAATAGTATTTTAAAGCATCATGCCACGATTGAAACAAGGAATTTGAAAAGACGTTTTCTTTCAAGCCTATGGAATAGAGGCAGAAAAGCAGATAGCTTCAACTGAGGTTCTTGGAAGTACAACTATGTGTTTATTTTACAAATATATGGACATTAAAAGATAAACAGAACTGCTACTCATTCTAAGCAGAGGCAGCAATTTTTATTTTCCTGACACATTTCCAGGTGTAAATTGTTATATTAATGTGAAGAAAGATGGAAAGAAAATTTTTCCTACAGTCACAGAAACTAGGACTACTCATTGGGTTTGCTGTCTGCAGTTTGCTGGCATTGTAATATCATATATGTGCTGCGATGTTGCACACTTTATACTAACTACCAGGCTTGTATATGAGAATTAACTATTTATGCTTCCACAATGTATGTCTGTATTCTTATTATATATAAGCTACCCTTCTAGCACTCTGGGAATCGTTGTGTGTCTATAAAAATAGAGTACACAAACATGTCAGGATTTGCATCTTCAATAAAAATCAGTCCATAAACAGATCAAAAAAATAAACAGTACAAAGTAATGAACACGGGATGCACACACACACATGCCCAGAGTTGCAACCCAACATCCACCAGATGTTTTAATATCAATCTCCTCCTCCTGGTACCAGTGGGAGGTGAGAAAAGACCTGCCCATTGAATGTTCGTGACATAGGCTTTTAAGAACTGAACATGACTGAAATCAAAAGGTCCAGAGCCGTAACAAAATGTAAATGTACCATTCTACTCAAGCATGAGTGATTGCTTAAAAGCCAGAATAGAGTAAAAAAAGAAGTTTTATTTTAAAAGGTACAATTTCAGTGGTGCATATGCCAAACAATTATATAGTGGCGGAACTGAGAGACTGATTAGTAGAAACAGTAGAACTCCAGCTACAAGGGACCAAACATTTTAAGGTGCAGCATCAAATTATGTACATTAATAACAGCCGTTGTAAGTTTAATATACATAGAAAGACTGTGTTCTTTAATGTTTTTACAGTAAAAGTATTTCATTATAATTAGAATAAGTTCTTACAATAATCTCGCCTCGCCGTCTTTTCCTCCTCAAAGGGGAATAGCTGTTCTGAGTCATTTCTTTGAAGAGATTTCTTTGATGTATCTATCTCAAGTGCTTACTGAATTCTATTTAAATTTCAGATACAACTCCAAAATCTTATTAAAGAAATAAAAAGAAAGGATCTTGAAATAAGAGCATATAAAAAGAGGAAAAGAGAAATCCAAAACCAGTAAGAAAATAATAATAACAATGTATTAGCTAAAAAATGTCTTTTAAAGAAATTTTTATCCAAGCAATGTATGCATAAAATTATAGTAATTATTTCTTTCACACTTGTCATTTCTTCAGACTCCAAGGATTTGCTAAAATGTATGATGTTATCCAAAATGAAAGGAATAAATGTATAAATTTGGTGCACGCTGCTCAGCAGAAAGCAAGTGAAATGAAAAACCGGGTAAAATTGCTAGGAAATGAAATAGAAAGTTTAAGGAATACTGTTATAACCCAGGAGAGGTGAGTTTTCAGTAAGCTGTAGATCACAATTACAGAAATATAAGATCAGAAAGAATCTTAAGAGATAATCTAGTCTGACTTCAGCTATGCCTATACTACCCTTGATAGTTATTGTCCTGATCTTTAAAACCTGATTCAAGGACATTCAACAACACCCTTACATAAGCTGTTCCATTTTCTTGTCACCCAAACACGCCATAATTAGCTTGAGCATCACTGCATGGCATGAAGCATTTTTGAAGTTTGCGTGGCTACTCTCTCACTTTCCTGTCCTTTGAAGGGATAAATTGCCATTGCACTTCCTTTGTATCACAGTTCTTGAGCCTGTAGTATCTGCATTCTCATGCTGTTTCATCCAATGTGAACAACACTGTTGTACTTACACTCCCTTATCCTTAGACAAAAAGAGGTCCAATACACATGTGATCCCACAATAGACTGGTGCATGGTACTATTAAATGAGTCACTAGCTAGCAATGTGGCTGTCTAATTATTAAATTAGAACAAACTGGGTTTCTTGGTTCAAACTCAAATTGAAGTTTATTGGATAACGCTTATTTCAGATCAAACAAAACATGGTTTCAATTTCCAGGCAATCCTAGTCAAAGTGAAAGAATACGGTCAGAACAAAGAGGATGAGCTGGAGAGTGGGTGCATGTGACTCTTTTTTTTCCTAGACTATTATTTAGTGGAGATGTCTTTTTGTCATCTTTTTGTCATCCTAGTGATGATATTCTGCAATATAGACAGAACAACAATGTCTCTGAGATTGGTAGTTGGGAAAGTCGGAAGCTAGTAAATAGTTAACTGTGTATGCAAAACAGCACAGCCAAAACTGAGTAGTTTAAAAATAGTTTGATTTTCCCAAAACTTTTTTTTTGGTGCCAAAAAATTGCACAACCAGGCCACAGAATGAATTCAGGATACATTCACTCAAAGTATACTGTGAATCTCTGAGTAGCTCGATTTCAACGTCATGCTGGTGGTAGCTGGGAAAGAGGTGGAACTTCAGTGATTTAAGTGATTTTGTCAAGATGCACAAGCTGACATTTTGAGCTAAAATTTTTGAGGCCTTCCCTATTAATTACTGGTGAAAGCAGGGGGAAAAAAAGGCTATATATTGTCTAGACAGCAGAAATATCTAATTATTGTAGATGACCCTACTCCAGTAAAGATCCAACAGGCATCTAAATGCAAACCTAGATGTAAAACTAGCATGAGTTTTAATGAATTGCCAGTAATTCTCTTGCCTATGGAAAATATTTTTGATCCCAGAAATAGACATAGTATCACTGACAACTGCAACCTACACAATTTGGAGGACAGACAGAGTATCAGTCCAAATAACAGAAAGGTTTTTCAGAAAATATTTAATAATACATTGCATTTCTGCAATACTGTCATGCTTTCAGGCTCAAACTTGCTTTACAGAAGTTTAATACAATTCGGTAACACTCTGTGGAACTGGAAAGTTTTACACAGATGGGGGAAATGAACCAGAAAGAAGCTCACTGCTTTGTACAGAGTAATTCGGCAGTGCAACGATGGAGCCCACGAGGGGAGACAGGGTATTTCATCTGCAGTTCTGTATTTTAACAGGAGACTGTGCTTCTCCTTTCACTACCTCTTTTGCAGGTTGACTTGATATCTTCCCAGTGCAAATAAAGTAGTGATACTTGATTAGGAAGTGATATTTACCACAATCAAAAGCAGTAACCCTAAGTTCCATGTCTTAAGCAAATGAATGATCCGTGTGGCAACAAGAATCTGTATTTTAAGTGAGGGACCATTAGCTAGTGGCCAGCAAGGTCGCTGGAAATAATGAATTCTATTCTTCATTTTTATGGGTCTATAATGTGACCTTGTCACTAACCTTTCATTGTGATTTTTTTTCCTCATCTGTCAAACAGGGAAACCGATAATTTGCTTTCTTGTATGAATGCTGTGGTACATGGGTTTATAAACAATAAACTAGGAGGCCTTTGAATTGCAACCACAGAATTATTTAAATATTGCTCTTTAAATAGAAGGTCAGGATTCCTACACATTAAGACTTTGTATCACAGTTTATGCTCCTGCTCTTGAACTTTATATCTTATGTCCCCTTGGGCAACCCAGTGAAGAAGAAAAGAGCTGTAGTGCAGTGCTCCGTTTATAGCATTTTCTTGGGCCATAATCCAGTTCTCTTCAAGCCGGAAAGAGCTTGCAGAGAGAAGCTGTTCTCAGAGAGTCTTTCTACTTCTTCTAATGCTTCTGTGAAACAGAGTGACATAGAACATCCTTTGTGTATTTGAGGAATTAGTTTACACTCTGCTTTTAGTTGCTGAAATTGCTTTCAAAAGGGCTGAAAACTTTCCTACTTTTCTGTTATGTTAAAGAAAATTGCAGAAACAACATCTGAAGAATACAAATAATGTAGCAATTACAGACAGCCTCAAAAGTGATTATTGCAAAATTGTACAAATGATGCATGAGATGAAAGAAAAGAAGAAGCAACAGTGTCTGGTTCTTGAGAGGCTTACCAATACCGTCACCCGCATCGAAGAGGAAATTGTGCAGCTACGCAAAAAATATGAAAGGGCTCTTCAGCAACAAAATGAGAGGTATACATGTAAATTTGATGTAATATAGTGTTTAATTTTGACATTCATGAACCAACAATATTTTTCAACTTATGAGCATTTGAAATTAGGACTGCTAAAAGGCTGACTCACTACGATGTTTCACTAAACAGCCTGAGTCTGCCTCACTGCAGTGTCAGGGCTGCTTTGCATTACACAGGTGTTTGTTCTCCATTGGTGAAGAAGTTCCTTCTTCAGAACTATTATTAAAAAATATGGTGGATTGCCTACTGAATGCCTTGAGAGCTTGTAGCTTCCTGCTCTGATTGTGCTTTGTGCACAGATGAGGCATAAAAAAGCAGATGTAGAGCTCCCTCATCATGTTAATTCATTTTTAAATGAATGCTGTGGAAGGCCAGGAGAGCTTTTAAAATTATGAGAGACCAAATCAACCTTTGCAATTGTTTGTTCTCTGATTTTCACATTGCAATTATTCTTTTACCTGTTTTAAATGTTGTCATGATATTAAAACAATATTTGTGAAATCTTTGTACAGTTTCCCAGGTTATTACTGTCTTCCAAGGTTACCAGTTTTGTTCTTGAATGTAATACACTGAAAATGAGTCAATTTTAAAAAAAAATTTACCTTTTCATTTTGGGCTTATTGCAGTGGTCTTCTGC
Source organism: Charadrius vociferus (assembly GCF_000708025.1). Lineage (NCBI taxonomy): Eukaryota > Metazoa > Chordata > Aves > Charadriiformes > Charadriidae > Charadrius > Charadrius vociferus. The sequence continues at coordinate 337,542 of NW_009647856.1, forward strand.
TCAGAGATCGAGAAGAAGAACTATGCATTTTATATGAAAAAATAAACATGCAAGAGATGTTGTGTAGAAACGGAGATATTGAGATGCAAAATATGGATGAAAAGATCAGATTTCTGAAGCTAAAGGTAGCTGAGAAGAAGAGACTGATTAAATTGTGGTTCAAAGCACTCCCAATGAAGAATGCCCTGGATGCACATCTGGTGGTACTTCAGATACAGGTTGGTGGGAAAGCAAGCCCTTTTTTTTTTATTTCTATTATACTGTATTTTAAAACTTAAGGTCATTTCATAGAAAAAAAAAAGTCTTCATGTACAAGGTTTATTAAAACAGAAAGTTCAGTACTACACCTGTCTAGCAAAGCACTAATGTGTGTTTGTAACTTCAGATATGTGAGTTCCTACACTTTTATGTAACTGGCTAATACATTTGGTTATGCACACGCCAAATGCTTCGTGGGTATGGAATCTCAGCTAAGCCTCCCCATAGCCTGAAATGTCAGTATGACTAAGCTGGAGAATAGGAGTCATAGGGAAAAAATGGGAATGTAGATAAATGAGTTAAAACTGTATTGATGGGGGTAGGTGGAGCGGTGGGAGATATACTTAGCTCTTCAAATTTCTAAAATAATAACTCAATTCACACTTGACCCTGACCCTACTCTGGAAACTCTGCTGCCTACAATGATGTAATCCACATATATTTTCTTCTACACAAAAACAGTGTAAGTTTTAGTTCTAGTTACGACATGACATTAAACAACTAACAAACTGCAGTGTTCATCATTGTTTGGGACATTCTTTCCTTGCTTTCTGAAATGGCTCATTTACTTTTGACCTTATCTACAGATGGTATTTTCTTCCGTACATATTCTGCTAGTGTCTGCACAAAATCAGAAATTAGGGTGTACCATTGCCATTTGTAATTGCATCGATGGGAGCTGTGACTCACTGCTACATAGTGCTTGCACTTTTCTGTTACTTCTGGTGTTTTAAAGAAACTGCATGCTCTGCTAAAAGAACAGAATGTTGTACAATACCTTATGCAAATTGTACTCCAAAGAACTTTACAGTGCCATTACAGATTTAAACGATGACAGAAGGAGTATGAAAACAAAGATGATAAACTAAAGAAAAAAAAATGTTTTCAGGTACGATTTAGAATGAGAGTCACTGAGTCAAATACAGTAACAAAATGCAGATGATTCTTGTGCACTGACAGTGTCAGTCATGAAACTTTGATTTTTCTGTTCTGCATTCCTAAAACTTTCTCCTTTGTGATGATGGTTCACATGAGCCTGAAGTTACCATTAAAGGGAGGGCATTGTTATAGGTGCTTTAAATCTTTTTGCAATATTGACATAAAATTTAAAAGTAGGAAAATACAGAGTGGTGTGGTATTACACATGGAGTAGTCTTCATAAATGTTCCCAAGTCAGAGATTTTTCCATGAACAATGGCAAATAATCACTTATCGGCCTTTAAAATGTAACTAGATACTATGGTTACCAACTCTAACATAGTTCAAACTGGCCGTTAACCCAGCCATCTCCATACGCTCAACCGCTCTGGCATTAATACTCTTCTTCCCACTGCCAAGAGCCATTATGTCTAGTGAGAAAAAGTTTCAAATTGTTCGGCTTTATCTCCATGGTTTAAATAAAAGCCATAAGCCTGAGTGTGAATTCTGGTGTTGGTTGCCAAATTCAAAATGCTAATTCCTGTGCCAATTACAAATTTGGCTCCATGTTGAAACCTGACTCAGCATCTGTTCAGTTATGATTTGAAAAGGATCTTACGATAATGATCGTTTGCACAAGACTTTGACTGGATGTGGTGAATACAGATCTAAATCACTTGTGCTCTCTTTAAAACCAAGCTCTGACACCAAGCTGAAATCTGAAGAGGTGGTAACAGGAGCTCCCTTTCAACTACCATTTGTCTGTCTTTCAATTTACATAATTATAAACATTCAGAGAGAGGATCGGTGCACTACAGGACTATGAAACCCTGATTTCTATCAGTGGCCCTCAGACCTTCTGTAATGGAGACTCTTAACTCTCACTTATGAGTTCTCCCCTTAGTTTTTATATCTTCGTTCTGTTTTGACCTTGTATAGGAGGCAGCATGCCTAACATTAACTTCATGTTAGGAGCCCACAGAACAAATTATGCAGGTAAGTGAACAAGGTCTCTTTATTAATGGAAAGAGTTGAGTGTCTTTGCCTCCAGAGGAAGATGCTGATAACCCTACTTTGGGAGCACGATATTCCTCATGGAAATCTTTATTCTCAAGGCACCTACCTCTCCCCATCGATTGCATAGGAAACTTTGAATCATGTAAGAAGCATGCTTCAAAAGGCTCCTACATTTGAAATACAGTTTAGACCATTTGAATTAGGCAGGCTGAATCCTGGACCTGGGCCTTTTAAATTTTATTCTTCCCTTTTTCCTACCCTTCCTGCCTCCCTAAGTCTTGGGTATTTTTCAGATTTCATCATGTTATTCTTATCTGTACTATTTTTCTCCTCTCTTGCATTTCCCAACCTTCCATTACCCCAGAACTGTTTTCCTTTTCTTTCCTTCACGGACGAATTAAACTTTCTAGTGCTGAATGCTGAATGATTTTCCAACAACAGATATCCATCATTGGTAATACTTGAAATATATATAGAGAAATCTGAAAGGAAAGCAAGATCCAGCCTCACAGAATAGAAAAAGATTCAGTACATGCTTATTGTATTTGAGTGAGATCTCAACTTTTTTAGAGACACTGTTTGAATCTGTCTCACATATTCTCAATGGATGCTTAAATCATCACTAAATTAGCTGTCCTGAGATGGTGTATCTATTTCTGTTAGAGATACACCTCTTGGAATAGATGGATGAACAAGTACGTCATATTCAATAGGCTGCGGAAACTGAGCCCCTGTCTCGGTGGCTGTGGTACCCATTGGGAAGGGGAAAACCTCGGGTCAGGGCTGTGTGCCAATTCAGGAAGAACAAAAATTTCACCTGGGTCTTCTGTACTCCCTTCATCTGAGACAAAAAATACCTAGTGAGATACTAAGGTAGTTTTTCCCTGGGCATAGAACTATGCAACCTTTAATTGTGAAAACTAATCTGCCTTCATGCATCAATGAGAAATACTTAGCATTAATCATTAATTAGTCCAACAGGTAGACCTGCTGAGCTGTCAAGACACTGTAGATGAGACAGACTTCCATGCCTCAAAGTTCAAGTAATGTAACAGGGACTGACAGTTTCATTGAGGCATTGGGCATCAGCAATTATCCAGGTTTGAATACAACCCCATGAAAATCTCCAGACTACATCACCACAGCCATAGACAAATGGGGCTATTAGAGAGAGAAGGAGTTTATCTAGGCAATCCTGCTGCTGCTCCAGCGTGGGATTGTCTGTCACTCCTGAGAAGGCTAAGCTGTGCTTTCAAACCACCAATGGGAAACTTCAGTTTCTCCAGCAAGCTATCCCAGTCCTTCTTTAACAGTGGAAAGACTTTCTTGACCGTTAGCCTGGATATTTCTTGCTGCAATGTAAGCCTATTGTATTCTGTCAACCAGGGACTTGACAAATAAATCATTCTTCTCCCTGCAACAACACCTCATTTTACTGGAAGAAAGTTAATCACGTTCTTCTCCCATCCTTTTCCTAGGCTACACAACCCCGTTTCTTTCCATCAACCCTTACAAGTCTTTCTTGGATCATTCTTTTTCTGCCTTTCTTTTATTTTTGGCAACGTGGTCTTTATTTTTCTTGAGGCCTAATATCAGTGGGTGAGAGTGAAAGGATTCATTCAGGAATATTGCAGGTTATATTTCTGCTTATGCGTCCAGGTACGATGGTAGCCTTTCTGGCAACATAACATATTGATTCACGTTCATGGAAGTGTATGTAACAGCCAGACCCTTTTTTAAAGAAACAATACCTAATCAGTTGATTCTGTATTTGTACAGGTAATTTTTTCTGCCTACATGTAGCACCTTGCATTTGTTATTTAATATTCTCTCTTTTGTTCAGATCTCTTTTCAGACCAAGGTAATTTTGAATTTGAATCTTCTCCTCCAAAAGCTACTTGCAGTCTCTCTGAGCTTAACCTCATTCTACTTATGTAGTACTTACCTTATATTTTCATCAAGACCCCATTTCCTTAGCTTGTTTACGAGAATGTTATATGAAACAATACCGAAGCCATGTAAAAATCAAGATACATGATCCCTACCATTTGTCATCCACACACCTGTTAAATTATCATGGTAAGAAATTGATCTGGTTTGGCATGACTCAGCACACCTGTGTTGGCTGTTATTCATACCCTTTTTCTTTTCTAGTTACCTACAAAGAAAGCTTAATGATACATTCCAGATTTATTCTTCAGAAACTGAAGATGTTACCTCTAGTTCCATAGCTCATTTTCTCCCTGTTTTTAAAAATAGGTATAATATTTGCCCTTTTCTAGTGCTCTGTGTACCTCACCTACCTTCTCTGAAATTTCCAAAATAAGCACCAGATCTCCACTTTTTCAGACCAACCCCTTTGTCTGTGTTCCCTCTTGTCTGTTCATCCTTCAACAATTCCTCCTGACTGATTAGAATCAAAGGTAGAAAAGCCTCTCTTGTAGAGCCTTTTCCTGTCCCCTCTATTAAATCCAGTCCAAGAAAGAAGAGATTTCTTTTGGCTTTAAGACTTAAAATCTCTTAGAACTCAGATAAAGTCTGGTCCAAGGAAAACACTACAAATGAGGAGAGAATAAAGATGCCTATAGTCACATCACTTAAGCAGACACAGGATAACATGGTTATTTCTAAATGTGCTTTATTTTCCATAGTTTTGGATTCGCCTGCATCTAATCACTCCCCATTCATGTTGCACTTAAAAGTAAGCCTAGTATTTAAGTCTAACATTAAATTTTTTATGGATTTTTTTCTGTTTTGGACAGTTGTTTTGCTGCAATAGTCCTTCTTCTCTAAATTAACTATTCAGTCTTGCAAAATTTTGCTTGGGAGCTGTCCCTAATGTCATTAAGGTACCACTGCCTCCAACAAGGCATTTCCAGCTGAGTTAGTGGTTGAGAAATTTGGCCCCAGATGTGGAACATCACTGGAAGCATACCTGCATCCTGTTGTTTGTGCTGGGCCTGCTCTTACATTCTGCTCTGCGTATTATTGGTCTTGAGTTTTAGTTGTTTATAATTAAAATAAATCTTTCAGTACCTAGTGGCACACTGAATGACATTCATTTTAAACCGAATCACAATTTGTCAAGGAAATTGTTCATTATATTTATTTACAGTTTTTACTTTGCCTGCTCTCGGACAAAGCATGAAAAAAAAAAAAGAAAAAAAAAAGAGCTGCATGACATTTCTCTAATTAGAAAAAGAAGTGTTTAAGACAAATAATGTTCCATAATCACCCAAGGATACCTGTCAGTTTCCCTTTTTCCAGTTAAACATGACTTGTGAAGTTCCAATGAACAAACCCAATCCCGGTAGCAACATCTAAACATTTACTCTGTCTTTGCTGACTGCTCATAACTTTAAAAGCCAGTGACTACTTATTTCCTTAATAATATCATCACCTGCAATCGATGGTTAGCGTTTATAGCAAATTACTTGGGTCATGTTATGTTAGAGCTAATAGATCAAGGTTGGAGTGACAATGTGCTGACAGATGTCCAGGTGCGTATCAAAGCACAAAACCCCACCACCGTCAGCCTTGCAAGTCCAAACATAAAGAAATGGCTCCAGTCACTCCTTCAGTGAATATTTATGCAAAACATGGATGTCCATCTAGTGTATTCTGAGAAATGTTATTCCATGGGAACATCGCACATCAGAAAGGTCAGGGAACACCTGCCTCTCTGGGTCCCGGGAGTACTGCATTGCTCAGTGTCACCACCGAGTCACTTCAGGACACGTGCCTGGGAACTTTAACGTAAAAAACATGGATGCTTGTGGCGATGAGACCTTTAACACTAACCAGAAGGGAAGTGGGACTTTCAGATTTAACTTGCAACCAAACTGCCAGGCACTTGTATCCTTCCCACATCCCTAAATGGATCCTGTGGGTCAAACAGAAGGTTGTAGGGAATAAAGACCCTCCACCTCAAATGTTTGGTGTATTCCTGAGGATAAAAGAAGTAGCTTGAGGACAAAGCAGCAGGTGGAACTCAATTTCTGGCAGACAGCAGGGTTTTCCTATATCCTGCAACTGTCACGCTGTAATTCCTGCTTAAAAAAAATAAAATTAAAATGGCTCATAACTTTCTGTGTTGCCCTCCCTCCTCCCCTGTACAAGGAGACCTTGTCTGTTGAAGTCTGCAGGATCAAGCTCTGGGGGTGAGTTAGGAGGGGACATGCTCCCACTGTGAGTCCCATAGGAGCCCCAGGCACCCACCGCTGCCCCCATGCAGCCGCCTCCGCCGCCAGAGGCACCAGCCGGGCCGGGTTGCAGAGACCTGGGGAGGGAGAAGGAAGGGGGTCCAGTGGGGGCTCCCACCCTTCCCAGTGCTCCTCTCCCTCCTGGGGATGGAGCTGTAGCTGTGGTGGGTCTCAGCTCACTGCCCAGCCCCAGAGGCTGCGCTCCATCCCCCACCTGCTGACAGTGGCTGTGGAGGGTGGCTCTGAGCCCACCCCACTATGGTGAAGGATGTGATTTGGTACAAACCACTGTTGGCCGTTCATCCAGGCCACCAGCAGAAGCTGAAGAAGGTATCAGTCCCCAGGACAGCCTTTTTCTGACTTGCCAAACATGTTCAGAAGGTGAAAATCATCTTGTTGTGGTACCTGTTGGCTCAGGGTAGAAGTGTGCTGTGTGGCTGAATTATTGATACACAATTTCAGATGGAGGAGGAGTCAGGGGAACAAACATTCAAGACATTTAAACCATTAATAAGACGAAGCTGATTTATACTTGTGCGTTATAGGGATGACATTCTGTGACACAATCGACTGTTTTTCAAATTCCCATTCATTAGCAATAGGACAGGAGAACGACGTACATCCACCTCTGGTTTCATGGGGAAATGTTTCCCAGTGTTTGAACAGTATCATTTTGCTTAGTCCTACACCGCCCGGGCATCCCAGACTCCTCCCAGCAAGGCTGGAGTCTGGCTTGCAAGCCCAGGTGCTGGCAGTGCAGCCAGCCTGGCTGCTTTAGTGCAGTTCTGCCGTAAATCACACACGCCGAGACCTCCATCTCTGGTCATGTAGAAATAATGGGGCTTTTGGCTTCTTGTCTGAAAAAAATAACCACTGTGGCTTTTTGCTTGCTAGTATTCCCAGTGCAAGGACAGGATTAAACGGATGGAGGAAATCTTTGCTGATCCCACGAATAAGAATAGAAAGCGAGACTTGGGAGGGAAGGACCCATCTCCACCTGAGCTGCTAAAAAAGATCGAGCAGGTAACATCACTTATCACATCACGAGCTCTCCCACTGTGATTGACCTCTTTTAGAAAAAGCAAATGGTATCTATAATTTTTAAAATAAAAGTCCTGTAAGAGGCATTAAAATAATTATGATTGGCTAATGGGAACTCCAGCCCAGCAGGCTTTCCAGGACAACTGGACTCAGGACATTTTGATTTCTTCCATCAGAGGCTGGAGAGAAGGAGCTCTCTGCCGTGTACCCGGCTGCGCAGCATCTCTGCTAGCTGGTCCATTCGCAGCATTGGCACTTCAGCACAGACCCTCCCTCTTCCCTATGGGAAGGCACAGAAAAGGCAGCAGAAGAAAATTACTGCGAAATAATAAACCGCTAACGAACGAACTCATCGTTCTTCTGCAACTGGCCACTAGTTGTTCCACCACAACGCTCAGGCTGTGAGCTGGAGGCAGCCCCACTACCCTCTTAACAAAATCTATGTACGTGACATGGGATCAAACATCCTTCTCAGCCCTTGGGAGTACTGCTTTGTGTCTGTGCCCAACAGGGAACCACAGAACAGACCTCCGTGGAAGCGGCAGTCAGGCAGCTGCACACCCCACTGCGCCACCACCGGTGGCTGCCAGAGGGGGCTTCAAAATGGAGCCTTAGGTCCAGTATGAAAGCCAATTTGATATGGCATATGTACAGGAGGTAAAGGAATGGAATGAGCAGCCATGGTATTTTCTTAGGTATTTTTGTCCATCCCACTTATAGGGGCACAAAACTCCCCCCACTGTAGTTACTGTTTGGGGGGAATTCACATGGGGCTGGTGAGGGTACGAGGGTAACGGTGAGCTCAGGGCAGTAGACACCTAAGTCCTCCTGTGAAACCCAGTTTAGATTTACCCTAAATACTTTGGCTTGAATTACTTGAGCTTTTTCCTTTACTGTCCCATATTCCTTGACTGGAGGGAGCTCTGCACAACCAAGAAGGCTACAACACAGCCTGCTATTACCAGCCCACACATTAAAAGTCAGGTTTCCTGGAGCTGTGAGATAAGTTTAAATGCTCTCTTTCAACATCCTTGTGTTTATGAAGTCCTTTTAGTTGCACGGTACTTTCTTTTTTAAGTCTTTAGAGTCCATAGTTTCTTTTCTTTTTAGCAGCAGGAGGGAAAAGGTATTATTTAAAGCAGGAGCTGAAACCATCTCTTTATGGTGTGACTCAAGGAAGCAAAGTTTAAAATCCAAACCAAAACAAACAAAAAAAATCCCTAGAAAAAAAATCATTGCTTTCAAGAAAATCACAGCAAGGCATTAGTCATGCTGGTGTAACCCCCTGCGCTCCAAAAGGGCCTGGTCTGATATGGAAGAACCGTACAACTGACAGGAACCAACTGAACCAACGTTGGCCTGACGCTTGGCGGAGAGGGGGAAAATGTTGCGAAAACTGATGGTGCTGTGACTATTTATGGCTGCTCACCAGTATTATTTCAGCAGCTCTCAAAGCAGTCACAGGAACACCTTGTGTGGCACCTTCCCTTGTCGTTTACGTACGCCCTGTACGCTCCTTCTTGCTGCAGCTGGAGGTGGAGCTGGTGCAGAAGGAGGAGAAGTTGCTGGAGACAGATTTTCTCTATGAGCATGTTTCCCGGCTGACGGACAGAATGCGTGCCATGGCAGAGAACGGGAAGCAGGACATGCTGCTGTTAGCTAAAAGGGTAAGAAGGGCATTGCACGCTCTGCTTGCCGGCCCATATGAAATGAAATAATAACTGGGCAAGAGGTAAGATGACTCACTTGCAAATTACAAAAGGGGCTGGAAATAGCATGTCAGTCTTCAGAAATTGTAGACATTTAGTAGTAACGGTGCTACATATATAGCAAAAGCATGAGGTGAGTGTACTTTCTTTTTGAATGAAAGCTGCACCATGAGTAGTACCTTTCATCAAAATACAGGATTAGTTATTTCTCGGGTAGGTGCTTAGAAACTTGGGAGAATCCTCCTTTTGTGCCTGTACTTGACAGCCCTTCTGCAACAAACATGTCAAAGGCTAAAAAGAAATAGGGAAAAGCCAGGTAAGTTCTACTCCAACATAGAAAAAGATAACCTTGGTACCTGGCTCCAAGTTTCTTTGTTATTTTGGTAGGGACAATGACACAGGAAAGAAATATCATTTTCAATATAGTTACTTTTATATAATTATAGCTATTTCCTTTTAACTGCCAGTAATATTGCTTGGGGAAGAGCAAAAATCCTCTCACCTCCACCTCCTTAATGAAAAAGCTCCACTAGGGCAGAGCTGAATGAAAGACAGAACAGAAGTGCAATGTAATTATTGTAAGACAAGGCCAGGATTGATTTTTTTTTTTTCTTCTTAGGTTTGGCACTCAGAAAGGCTTAAATCACAACACATCTTTATAGCAGCAGATCTTTCATTTTCCACAGACAGAGGAATAACATGGCTGTCATTTGGGTTTGTGAAATTATGGCCACTGGCTAATAAATTACTGTAAAAATGGCAACATGCCAGAAGTTACATTCGCAAGTGCCATGGCTCTCCTCTGTTAGTCACTTTAAAAAGAGTATTTAAGTTTTTTGGGGTGGTTTTTTTTTTTGTTGTTGAAATCATCTCCAGTCAGACTCCAGGATTCCTGTCCTGTTCCTTTTCTGTTCATCCCCCTGACAAGGATAACTCCACAAGCCACAGCCCGGCTGCATCCACCTTATCACTCATTTATCTTGTGAGGATTTGGCTTATTACACATTTATTACAAAGTTAATTGTGCACAAGGTCAGTAAGAATCTGGCTTTAAAACCTGGCTGTGAGGCCAATGGGAGTTTTGCTACTCGGCTGCAAAGGGCAGGAGATAAACGCTTGCGTGTCTTGTGTTGGAGTAAACGTGACTCCTGACGCTGCCCGTTTCTCTGGTGTTGAGCGTGTGCAGAAACACACATCCCATCTCATTAAGTCATTTTTAAGTATGGAACTATATTTATAACCGAGTCAAGTTGGACTTGTTTTCACATACGCAACGCTTAGGTAAGTGTCACGCCCAGGACGTGTCTAAAGGGAAGCCTGAACTAAACTGTAGTTGTTACTTACTCCAGACAAACGAACTGCAGAAGAAGATAAAGGACAGAACCCAGAAGCTGATGGCCCTCGTTGCAGAGCTATCCATGAAGCAAGCACTAACCATTAAACTCCAGCAGGAAATGAGAGACAAAGAACAATTTTTCATGACTGTTTCGTCAAGGATAGATCAAGGCCTTCCCCCTCCCAAAGAAACAGAAAATGAATGGCTGAAGGTATTACGCAATGAGAAAATGCAAAAAGCAGCAGCCGAAGCCAGAGCTAAAGTAAGTTTTTGCTGTAACGTTGCAATTAGATCTTCAGCCCCATCTTTTCAGTGCTCTAGGTCATCTGCCTGAAAGACCTGTGCTAACTCACTGTGTAGCTGCTCCGTAACAGCACGGAGCTCCAGGAGCCAGTGGAGGTGATGGTATAGACAGAGACAACTCCAAAAGTGGTAAATTGTGGGTTTGTGGAGTTATAACTGTAGTCGGGCACGCTGCTTAGAACTGGTGATTGAAGGAGAGAATACACTAGAATGAAGACTTACCTTCAATTATTAAAGTAATTTGTGTGAACTTGTTTTGAGACGATGGGTGAGATGCCATCGGTGAAGGGCTGCTTTCCAATGGATTTCAAGGTGGGGATTCAGGAAAAGTAAGTTTAGCATCTTCCACATACCAGATGTGGTGAATGTCAGGTCAGAAGTAGCGAGAAATCAGATTGTTGGGCCAGACGCTGAGGGTAGGCAGGGCAGCACATCAAATAGCGCTTCACAGTCCTCCCTGCTGGATACTATCCCTCCTCAGTTGAGACCATCAGTGATCCCTGAGCAGAGAGCTCCCAGAGAAGAAAAAGTAGTATAAAAATGAGATGTGCATACTGGGGGGAACTCTTGCTGATGGGAAATTAGCTTTGCTATATGAATCCTTCTAGTGGGAGGTGTCCCTGCCCATGGCAGGGGGGTTGCAACTAGATGACCTTTAAGGTCCTGTCCAACCTAAACCATTCTATGATTCTAGGAATCCTTTAGTTGATCACTCCAAGGGAATCTGAAAGAAGCACAAATCTGGGAGAGGTATACACTGCGCATACACTTAAAAAACTTGAAGTCATGCAGAAATGCTGCAGTAAAAGTGGTTTAGAGTAAGAAACTTCTTTGTCATTAACACTTCTTCTCATGCTGTGACTCCATTTCCTCTCAGTGCTGTGGATACAGGCTCGCAGCAGTAACTGTATTCAGGAACAGCTGCTGTGAGTGTAAATACAGCCATGTTTTAAAGCATCAGAACTATTATCTTTGTCCTGGGATGTTCTGTGCACACTTACTACCACTTTTATAAGTTCATCTAATCTGTTTTCTTCACAAATAACAAAAGCATTACAGGCTCAAACTGTATACTATTTAAAAGCACAAACTCACATTCACATGGTGAATAATTCATGCGTTCCTTTCAATGAACAATTAATACCCCTCTGAGTTTCCTGCTTTGCTAAGGCCTAGACTAAGGGCGTTTCTTTTGTTAGGCATTCTGTACCTTGGCTCAGGGGTGTACCGGAGTTTTAAAGCGTACAATCACTAAGTGATCACCAAGCGTTTCTTTCACAGCGTGCTGCAGAAGAGGAACGAGCTGCAGCGCCCGGCTACGTCCACACGACAGCTGAACAACGCCCGACTGCCTACATCCCAGACGATGAATACAGTCTCCCATTGCCGCGGCCCTACGGCGCTCTGGCTCCTTTCAAACCCAGGGAACCTAGCTCAAATATGAGATATTTCAGAAAACCTATTGCAAAGCCAACTGAAATCTGAACGGACAGCACCCCGAGCAGGAGAGGCCATTACCAGTTGCTGAATCTTTAGGGCCAACAGCATTTACACTGCACTGAAGGAACGTCCGTTAGTGTTCAGCCAGATTCCATACTGAAAACAAAGTAGCTGTTAATGCCAAATAGTCAGTGATAGAAGTTCCCTTCTCCTGGCTAGGAGGAGCCTGGTATCCCAAATGCAGTGCAGTATTTTAAAATGTTAAGAAAAATGAGTCATCATCATACTATGCTTTTTTTTTTCCAGGTGAAGTTTAATTGCATCTGATTATATTTTATAATACATTTCATTAAAAAGAAAAGGCGAGAAAATCTTCTCTTGTTATTAATATAATACGAACTAAGTCGTATACACCACCACTTATACAAATACACCAACATAGCTTTCTGCAGTCTGGGACTGGAGCTTACACTTGCCAGACAAATTTTAATTATATGGAGAAAAATATTCCTTCCCTCTGTGCTGTTATTGAGAAAGCTAAAACTCTTGCTGCACTGATGGCAATGACAAGGGAATGACCATGAATTTGCTGCATCGTTCCCCAGAACTGGATCTTTTTATTTCACTGGTTGGGAAGAAGAAGCATCAGTGGAAACTGCTCAGACAGAATATCAGAAGTTGCTGTTGAAAACCTCCAAAATCTATCAAATTGTCAATGAGTTTCACTGATTTAATAGACTGAAACTTTTGAGAGTTGTTTCAAAATCCAATAAAGACTGCAGAAATCCTACATGTCAGAATTCAAGATTTTTCTCTGCATAGCAAACCACTATTACTATTTTAAATTAATGTCACAGGTCACAGTTCAGAGCTAAAAAAAAAAAAAAAAAAAAAAAAAAAAAAAAAAAAACAAAAAAAAAAAACACTGGTTCGGTTACATATAAATAAAAGTTGAAAATGAAGGGAAAACAACCTCCATCATTTCTTTTTGAAGCTGAGCTCTGTGCAAGTCACCCTTAAGGTAAATTTCTAAGTAACTTTTTTCTTATCTTGTATTGCTTACAATATATTATACATATCTTAAAAAAACAAAACCCTGTCACATGCCCTTTACAAAGATTATATTTTGCGCTAATTACAAAAGTGAATATATTAGAATCCAACTCCAAAGGCAGAAGTACTGTAAGATAAGACATGACCACCACAAGGAATGAATACATCCTCACTGATGTTTTATATACACAGACTGATTCATCATTTGTTACTTTTACCTGTTTTACATAAACACACCAAGAAATCCTTTATTAATCTAAATGAGTAAACAGTTACTGGTTTCTTGTTACTGTACAATACCACTGGACTACCTTTTTCAGGATTGTCTATCATGTTAAAATAACTGACATTAATACCAATGTCCACAGTGTGTTTTGACACCCACTGTAGCTCCGCTTATTTGACCACTTCAACATGAAACAATGAAACCCCAGATACTGAAACCACAGGTGCCTTTCTCTGGAAACCTGGGTTTGTGTCAGATGAATTTCACTAGTTTTTATCTAGAAATCGGTGATTTCAGCCTTAATACATTGCACCAAACAATATCCTGAGTAGCTTATGTCAGCAATGGTGGCTACACAAAACTGCAGATTATTTGGAAAACAACATGACATTTAAGTTTAAAACAAACACAAAAAAAATTGGTTGCACGCTTCTGTGTAAGAGTACCAGAGTTAGCCGTCTTCAACAGCATGTTATTTCAGGAATATTTGATGCCCAAAAGCATCATAGTGTGTTTGAGTGCCGTTTCTTCTACAAATCTTACATTAACATGGTCTTGTTTTTCATATGGATGCACACCTAGAAAAACATTGTGAGAAAGTTAGTAATTACAAGATCATAAGTGTTCTTGTACACTTAGTCCTGCGGTCTATTGATCATCTGAATTGACAATACTGAAAGACAAGGTAATAGATAGAACTGTGTTTTCAGTTACACAAAATACCCACAGCTTTCAGCAGAGGAATTGTGGATGCTCACCCATGGCAGAAACTCTCCTGATAGTAGAATATAAGTAAACAGCCGACCATCTCTGGAGGCCTCTCAGGATTTCCATACTAATTCTACACTGGAAATCCAAAACAAGATTTAAGCACAGTGGCTATGTTTGTGCTGGTATACAAAACCGACCAGGGCACATTCTCATAGGCTTCTATATGGTTTAACTCTTTTTTCCTCCCCAAATGGGATGATATCCATAGCTGGGCAATCCTGTTTCAGCCTTCAGGTCCTTATCCTGACTTTTTTTTTTTTTTTTTTTTTTTTATTAGTATAGGCATAGCCAGTAATGCTAAAAAATGCAATGCTTCCCTTAATGCACCTTGCTTTTTCAGTGTAATTCAAAATCTTCAGATGTTTCGGTTCACTGTGTGAAGCAAGTGCCTTAAGTGCCCTAACCAATTTGAATTTGATTTCAAAAAAAGGAACAGCATTGAAATAAAAAAAAAAAAGTCCGTTGCTTCAGAGCACCTCCTAACCTAGTGATCTGGGTGTTCTTTGCGGAGGTGGAAGATCTGATTTTGGCTGCCTCTTAGCCACCATACTGCATAAATAAAGAACAAGCCCTTCTCCACATTTGAACACAGAGTAACAGCTACCACCACGCTGTACATGAACCATGTTTCACTGCATGTGTTCTGAAAAATACAAGTTTGCTAACTGGATTCAGCACACAAAAGGTTTGGATGGAAGGATATGCAGTGAAGACGCCCTCTGACAACTCCCATCAGCAGAAAGACAACCAAACCTACATGTTCAGACATCACTGCAGTTTTAGAACTCAGTTACGTCAATATAGTCAGGATATGGCTGAGTGTGAGTGAAAAGTAACAATTCCTGATTTTCCAAAGTGCAGAATTAACGTTACCTTGGTTCTCTATCTCTGCCAGCATATTAGTCAGGTAGTTAAGTGGCAAAAACTCTACAGGGACTGAGAGTCTCTCAGGAATAGGCCTGCTACACTGTAAGGGAGAATACCTCAGGTTAGTTCACAAAGTCACACAGTGCCAAGTTGCAGCATTATCTTTCGTGTGTTATAGTCTACAGAAAGGTCAGGAATATCAACACTGTCAAAGCAAAAGATTTTTAAAAATGGCCTACATGCTCTTACCTGCCTGTTCCCCAGCTTCTCAAGCAAAAGTTTCACATATTTCCGTGCAATGAAATTGGCGTTTATCGGATGATTCCAAAACTGGTGGACATTTTGACCAAGAGCCTAGTAAGCAAAAAAAAAAAACCACCAACCACAAACCCCAAAAACCTGAGAACATAAACACAAGGCAGCTGAAACTTAGTAGGGGGAAAAGGAAGAAAGAAGAGGAAGCAAAATCCAGGCTGTAACATAGACTGCTTTGCTTTCGGACACTGTTGACAGAAGCAAAGACATCATCATTCTTAGCCACGGAGCCTTCCTTTCATTGCCAGTAACTAAGAGATTGCAATACGCTCCCAAAGTGTGGGACACAATCAAATCCTTGCTACTCAGTACCCACTGAGATACTCACTAAGTTTCTATCAATCCGTCCCACTTTGCAAGTTTACTTAAATATGAATTGAGGCTTAAGATGACTGTTTATCCTTTACTGTGACTCTTTGGTTTAGATCCATTCTTGTCCGAAAGAGTAACACGGACGCCCCATTCCTCAATACTCCCTTCAGAACGGGGCTTCTCCCAAGCTCAGCCTAAGGAATCTTACACAAGCAGAATGTCAACAAGGAGAGATACTGGGAACACAATCTGCATCCCATTATTTAGGACTTCATCCTGGCAATTGATAACATTGATTCACATTCCTAAAGGCAATAGAGATTCAAACACAGATGTCCCAAAGCTTCCAATCCTAACCAACAAGCAAGCAAATATGAGTACGCTGAACTTAGCTCCACCTTCTGCTATTTTCCCTGTCTAGATCTTCCCTGCCCCACCCCCCCCCCCCCTCCCACCGC
>NW_009647856.1:353790-397854 GCF_000708025.1 Charadrius vociferus
CCCCCCCCCCTTTCAGTCGTATTGCAATACAGACTACTGAGAGTTCATTTAGGAAATGCTGGACAGTTTCAATGGCACTTAAATACTTGCTTCTGATGCAACTGAAGTCATCTAGTGAATGTAACCTGCTCAAAATAGTCCAAGTCACCCCAAAGTGTCCTCTTTGGCAAAGAAACTATGCTCTGCATTTTTTCCCAAAGCTGTAAATGGATACAATAAGGCACTGAGTCTACTGTGCATAACTAGCAGTACATGTCCCCTAAAGCACTCACAGCTCAGCCCCTCCTGTCAAAGCGCGGTTGGAATGGTGTTCCCCACCCACCAGGCCTGAGGCTGACAGCTCAGAGAGGCCCTGCACTGACCCCGGCTCACCAACCCATGCCCAAAACAAGATACAGAGGACAAAGAACGTCCTGTGGAGTTCTCCTTCCCTACCCCTTCTCAAACTTGCTGCCAAATAAAGAGGCTCTTGTTAGAACAAAAGCAAAGTGGTACTTCTGGCCATTTGAACTATACATAACAGCCCATAATGAGCAAACAATAAGCAACTTATGTTGAGAAAAGCCTGTTCTACAGCAAGGCACTCCCCAAGGGGGGATCCCTGGCTTTCCCTGCTCACTGAGATGTCATGCTTCCTCTGCAGTACTGTGGTGCGCACTAAGAACAAAAAGGCAAAAGCAGAAGCCAATCTCCCATTCTGTTGGGAAGTTTTAATGGAGCATCAGTAATTAGTTCCAGCATATGGCCAAGTGAGTCACCTTACCAACGAGCGAGGCTGGGAGATTTCAGAGAAGGAGACCTTGTAATTCAATCCCTACCAGAGTTGTATGATCAAATTTTACAGCTTTTACCGTACCATCTTTTGAATATATTTGATAAAACAAATAAACCAAATGCAGAGGTCACAAGTGAGAAAGGCATTTGTGGATGCTAAACACACACATACAAATTCTTCTTTAAACCCCATAAAACCATTATTGCTTTACGCAGAGGAGTACCCAACAGAGCAGTGCCAGTCTCATCTATTTGATTCCTGCAGGGCACTGGAGACACTGTCAAACGCTATGGACAAATCTGTAATTTAAGTTACCAGGGCGGCCTACAGGTCATGAGCAGCAGATGGAGAAACTGTGGAGGTTCAGGTCATATCTGTGCCCTATTTGAATCACAGCTAAGTCTTCCGTTGGTTTGATCCTATGCACAGGGAGGAACTTCCCATTGAATCCAAAATCCCAGAAATGACATTCAAAGTTATTAGTCACCTCAGGAAGCCTCATAACAATACTGAACTTCAGCTTTTCATTCTCCTCAGTGTCATCCAGATCTACAAGAGAAAGGAAAAAACAAATCATCACCATTAGTGGTAATCACATAACTAGAACTTCTCAACTTTCACTTAAGACATTCTGAATAAATATAATCTCTGCAATGAAATGAAAATTTTAATTTTAAATAAGGACTATTAGGAGTGTTATTTATGTTTATACTGTTTATATTTTTTTTAATATTTGTACATACACCATTTTATGCAACAATTTATACAGTAATTCAAACATGTTTTGACTAAGTACAACTCCCCACATTTATAATATTTAATTTACCAAGACCAGGCACAGACTAATACTGCATATTGTGCCCCTTTTCTTGAACACCAGAGAAATAGCACATAAAAAGGGAACGCGGTTGCAGCTGTGATGAAACGCTTTACTGTTTGAGTTGTATCACGGTGCTGCTGAATCCCAGGAAACTTACACTACAGTTCTCTCTTCCCTTCTGATCTTGAAAAGGTAATTAACACAGGTGTGATGCTAACTGTGCCTGCAACCGCCAATTTGCCCCACTCCCCATTTCATTCCGAAGCCTTATGCCCCCTTTAATGACTATATGGGTTCATACAGACTGATTTTAACTCCCACCTTTAGGTAACTTACAACATATTTGGGGACATTTACAACCTCAATATTTAGTAAAAATATTGGGATACTGGGTCAGGTAGGCTTTTGTTTACTTACTTTGAATTTTCACGTCCTAGCACTGAGCTTCTAGCCATTTGCCAATCCTAGCACTAGGACTGTCCTGTTCCAAACATAATTAAAGCAAAAGCTGAAGACTGGAGAGCAGACTAACCTCCTTACACATAGCTGTGCACTTTCATAGAGCCACAGAAATCCCCCAACAAATTCCATGATGATCTTTAGTATTCACTTTTCTAAGAAGTCCTGAGTGGAAAGACTATAAACTCAAATTCTTCCCAAACAGATATTTCTTTGTCTACTATGGTAAGGCTCAGTTGTATAGTCTGAGCCTTAGTTTTCTCCTTTCAGCTCGGCAATGCCACCAGCTACAGCCCTCACTAAAAAAGCACTCTGGAAGAACTAAGTCTCCTGGCCAGTAAATCCTGTATCTGAGTTTGAACGCCTGAAAGGACATCACTCCCAGTTAACCGACTGGTAACAAATGAAGCACATGAAACTCACCGTACCTTTCAGCAATTTCCTGACACATGTTTCTGTCAAATGCAAGACTCCAATATCAATATAGTGCAGGAGGGTGTGCAGAGGGAGACATCGAACACCAAGCCCCAAGTGCAGAGTGTGAAAACCTATCAGAGATAAACTTGTTTGGTACAGCAATATGTCTTTTTCTAAGTCTGTATTAGAAATTGGCATTACTCTAGCTAAAGCCAACACTCTCCTTAACTTCTGACTGTTTCTAGTTGGTGAGGAAATCACTTTTGATAAAGTCATGTAGTTTTGTTTAGGCATTCTTTAAGTCCTCTCAAGTACAATCCTGTCAGAGAAAGCCAAGGGGACCCAAAACAGTCAGTATAGTCATACACAGTTATTAAACATCACCAAGCTGTTGCCTTATATCTGAGCTGTGCTACTAATCTGCCTTTTATCTCCCTCTTTCCTCCCACTTAATCAAAATCTGAGGCCTCACCACCCTCAGTATGTGGTTGCCACCCACACATTCCCACAGGCAGCGTTAAGGCTTCAGTTTCTCACTTAACATCAGCCAGATGATGGTCTTGCATCATGTGACACCATTACATGGCAGCATTTGCACCCGCACAGTGCAAGTTTGAGGGACAATTTCATGCCAAAACCAATTTTAAAGACTGAATGCAGATCAGGAAATACAAACTAGAAAGATTCAAATAGAATCAGAAAGCATTAAGAAGCTAAGAAGTCTTGCCCTAACAAAAATCAGCGAGTGCTTTGAAAAGACTCTAAGCAATTATGAGGAGCTTTAGGAAATGAAAGTCTCTATCAAGATCAGCTCTTCCATCATGGCTGGAGGTAATCCTTTCCGGATAAAACTGAAAAATATTAGCAGGGTAACAGCAGGGGAAAAGCCACTCTTTTTTTGCTCCAGGATAGGATTTTCCCTTGTAGTCCATGACACTAAAGTCCAGCTGCCTAAGAAAAAGATATAAATGAAAGAAGCCTAAATCTTAGTTCTAAGCTAAAATTGTGTGCAAACATTCCACTGGAAGGTGAAAACAGAGAACTAAACCTCTGATTTGTTGTCTCTATTTGTAGTAAATATTCAGTTTTGTTTCATTTCACTTGCACGTGTTTATGGAGGGTCTTCCCCTCTTTAATTATCTTGAATAGATTTCAATACTACCAAAGCTAACTTAACTCATGTGCTGCAACTAGTGCTCTTCTGGGAGGAATTCATAGCGTTGCTCCCCTCACTTATGATTAAAACAGCACAACACAGGACTTACCAGGAGGTAAAGGCATGCACATGCCATTCGCAGCTTCCAGAATCCGACTCATGATGTGGAACACTGCAAACTCTCCTGCACTTCCTCTCTCATCACTGTATTTAACAAAGTAGCAACACATCAGGAACCCGAGATGCCCACAATCTCATGGAGGTATGGTCAGTTTGTTGAACTACACATGCACTAAATGAATGCGTTTTGGGTGAATTGCGATGGGATGCTATTTTGTTTGCTTTAGGCATCTGTCACCTACTAGCACTAGCTGTTCATCTAAATGCTGACACACAATGTCTCGTGGTGTCTCCTTTCTCCTTCCCCCACTACTGCATATTTACAAGACTCACAGCAGTACCTGGTATCAACAGCAACCAGTGAAATAGTCTGAGCGCTGGTATAAGTGACCTTGCTTTTACAGATGCTCAACACCTGCTGCCCAGCTTGAGACCACTGTGAACTCAGCAACTTTGAACTCCAGCTGTAGAACTGCCTATATGATTAATATTCACGTTGGCTTAGAGAGGGCCAGGACGGTCATTAAGAGTACATGACAGTCATATTAACGTTCACAGAGGAGTAAGCACTGACTGTTCAACTGAGTAGTATTGTTGAAGACCAATATTATTTTGCCCATATTTTAAAAAGCAGGCTGAAAACTTTAACAAGTGACTTGCTCACAAGCAGAAGGTGCAGGAATGAAGCTGGTATCTCCTCCAAACTTCTTTCATTATTCGATGTACCAGATTCAGCTAAAAGAAAAAAGAAAAGACTGAATGTTTCCAGGAGCCTGTGTACAGCAGGCCCGTGGCCTTCGTTCATTTCACACACCAGTTTATGTTAAAAACTTATGAGACTCCTGCTAAGACTTAAATATTTACCTTTTTTTCCCTAGGGGCTTAAAATGTAAAATTGATTAAAATTTGAATTGTAACCGAATTGCCCTATGGCAGAAGCTTAAAGCAAGTGCTTCCAGCTCATCAAAGCATTATGCAAAGCATGCAGCATTTTAACACATCGTGCTTCTTGGAGATCAACTGATCTCATGCTCTTGCATCGAACTCTCAAAGATCTGTTTGCCATAAAAGCAAAAGCTGCATGTCCAAGTGGCTGAGGATTTGGTAAGGAAAGGTCCCTAGGGCCCCCACAAAACTGGATGATGCCAAATACAGCAGAATACTCAGTTCGCTGAAAAAAGTCTGCAGGAGAAATCACAAATCTAGTCCTGGCAAGGAGGAAAGATGAGACCAGCAAATGCCTCTCCTCCTCTGTTGAGTTTCTTTTTTTCCATAGTGAAGTAAAACAACCCCTTGGCCCACGTTGTTGCTTCTTTGAGCTCCCAGGCTGACCTCCAGTACAGACTGTCAGCATACAAAAGCCAGAAGCCCTGTTCTCACTTGGGTCTTCTAAGCTTCTGCAGCTAAAAGAGAGAAAACACGCATGAGAGTTGAAATAACTTCCTCTAGCTGGCCCCTCACAGTTGTCACATGTAACCACTTCCATATCTCAGTAACAGAATTGAGACACTTCCCCTGCGCCTTTTCTCTCTGGGCCTCAAAGTATACTAATCAATCAATCCCAGGAAACTCTCAGGAAGCAAGTCTGACCCTTGCTCTGCAGAGAAGTCTCACGAGAAGTTACAGTCCCCTTTCCCCCCAAGATGGCCATAATCCAGGAATCCTTTTCCTCCTGCTCACTTTTCTCTTTACATAGGCTCTACCCCCTCCAACCTCTAACTTGTCACAGGCTCTGAGCAAGACCGAAACAGGACACACAGGAAATGTTCATATGCAAATGCAAGAACAGGAATATTGGTCTTCAGAAATGCTCCTGAGCACTCTTGTCTGTACCTTGGCCAAGGTACCTCTATAAGGCAGCACCTTTTCCCTCCACTACTCCATCCAGCCTTGCAGAACGACCTGACACAGAATAACCAACTAATACTTTCCATCTTCATACTTTCTGGATGCAGTGGAAAGCTCCAGTTTAATCTCTCTGGAGTATGGCAGGTTTTCTCCACTCATTTTCCAGGAAATGAGTGATTTCTAATTTTCATAGAAGGGTCACAACAACGTCACCTGCTGCCAGAATGACTTTTAGCTCTGGCCAGCACACAAGGTGCAGCTAAGGCCTCTGCATCAGGAGCTACAGCTGGATCTGGAGATCAGTGTTGAAGTTAAGGGAAGCTTCTTACAAACTCCGGAATCACCTTTTATTATTTGTGCAACAAAATTTGTTTTCATGGGTATGATACTCCAGAATCAATATTCTTTGCTTAACAATACAGCAAAGAATTTGCTGTATTGCTTTCACAGGATATGGCTTTCACAGGATATAGAAAGACAACTTCTTGAGTCAGAGTCAACCTAGCTATCACAACATACTTAAATGACATGTATTGTGACATGACACCCTCACCAACAGCGCTACTCACTTTAGAGATCAGCCACAATGGAAATGGTAGGAAATATGTACAGAAAGAGAAGCCACACCTCAAACTTTTTTCACAAAGGACAATGTGCATGACAGAAAAGCAACATTATCTGTTTTATAGAGAGAGTACAGGCAGCTTCCTCTCCACGGCTAGCAGCGGGTCTCTGGGGGAACCAAGTTAAGAGCTAAACCCATACCTTCATGGCAAAGCCATTTTTCACTTAGTATCAAAGACATACAATATGAGTTTTTTCTGGGCAAGTATCAGAAGCCATTTCCCTTGGAACGCTCTAAACTAGTGAGAGAAAACATGATCAACATTGAGACAGCGGATGCAGTACGGTGTAGGCTGACATTTGCAAAGCACCTTGCTGTCTGGAAACATCCACATTTCCAGGCAAAGGTGCTGAGTAGACTGAAGGTCCACTGAAGTCATTAGGAACCACAAGTGCTCAGCTTCTATGGCTGTTTCTAGAGGAAAGACATGGAAGCAGCCAAAGAAAAGAATTAGGAGAAAAGAAGAACAGGGAGTACGACAGGGTCTTGCTGTCTTCCAGATTCCCTCCTGTGCAGGGGATACGAGGCAGTCCTCTTCCTTCTCAGGAAACTCAAATCCAAATGGTGCCTGTCTTCTATTCCTCTGCGCTTGAGACCACATCAGATGATAGCTAGCCACAGACATCAGCCAAAAAGGTGCAGCCACTGCAGCAACTTCCAAAGAAATTTCAACATTCTAGTCTGTCTCTTTCTCATGCCACAGGCTGTCTGTTCTTCCAATCTGCCTCCTCTCCCACTTGCTGTCAGGGCAGCAAATGTCACACTGCTTCTGTAAGTTTTTTCCCCCCTTCCCTGTCCTGCTAAAATGAAAAGAATGAGAGAAACAGATACGGAGTAAAGGTAAGATAAAGAGCTTGCAGGAGAGAGAGAATATGGACATACAAACAATTACTGCAAGCTAGGTGGCATATGAACGGGTAACCAGGCATACTCAGGCTCTGCAGACCTCCTCGGCAAACTAAGGAATTCCCAGTGAGACATTTTATTCATATTTCCCCATGTTACTTCTCTGTATACAAATACACACAGGTCTCAGAGCAACCACCCACTAGTTTGTTGTTTTAATGAGAAACTGTCAATGCTCCCATGTCTTGGCTACTTTGACTTCAGCTGCAATTGACTTACACAGTGGCTATGCACCACAGAGCCCTATTCTCAGCCACTCCTTTGCTCCTGAATGTAATAATAAAAAGTATTTTACAAAAGCAGACAAGCAAGTCATTTCAAGCCTCTTCCCGTTTCCTTAGTTTCAGTAGTTCATCTACACACTGCTGATACTACAGAAAACTGTTGGAAGAATCAAAACAATTCAGTCCCCTGAAGAACTTCCAAATGTTTAGGATGTAATAAGGTTTAAGATTTAAGAGTTTCTGAGTAGGATAAGGGGAAACCCAAGCCTAACAATCAAATAATTTCTAAAAATTTCCAAACAGTGCCTAAGATGCACCACCCAGAGGGCAGAGACAATTTTTTAGAGACATATTAGAAGTCTGTAAATTGAGTTGACAGAATTCCTGCTTTCAGTAACGTTAAAAAAAAAAAAAAGTCCTAAGAGCTAAGAGTTTGCTGATGGGGAGGGCTGAGATTTGTTTTGATTGTAAGATTTAGCCTACAATAATTTAGTCTTGCAGATCAAGGCTGCACAAGTGTTTTCATGTTTTATCTTAGTTTATATTAAGAGTGAACAAATGATAACTGGAAAACAAATGAAAGGAGAACAAATATTCCACTTCTGCTTCTTTCAGCACTGTTTTCAGGTACAACACTTTGGTTCATGCTGTACTGTTTCCATTTTAATCAGTCATTAGTTTTTTCTTTCCTTCCTACAACAATACAGAAAAGACTGCTGATTACCAGTAGAACAACTTGTCAAGCTATAGAGTGAGGCCTGAATAGAAAAGTCAGTAATCTCAGTGAAAGTTGAGATTTCAGAGAACATTGTAACGTTGACAGCATAACCGGTTTGAACAGGACTTCAGAAAAGATGTAGGCACCAGTAGCCTTGAGAAAGTTTCCTGAGACTTCCATCCCTAGAAAACAGCAGTATGGGGAGTTTCTGCTGAATCGGGTGTCAGGGCTAGCACAAAGACAACATAATTTGCTAGTTACCATGTGAGCTCTCGTGGACTCTGCATTCTGCACTTAAAGGATTTGATGTTGAGACAGACAAAACCAGGTACAATAATTTCTATGCACAACAGTCACAGTTTTTACAGCTTATTTTTTTTTGAAGCTTCTCTTAAGAGGATGCAAGACAGAAAATTAAGAATTTGGAAAGCAAGTTTTCACTGTAGTTTATGTGGATTTCTTCAGGCAAAACTCTGCCTCCTGTTACACTCACAAAAAGCCCAAGAAAGTCAGTATGTAGCAGTCATGATGTTTTACTCTCATGCCATATTGGAGAGAAATCTTTTTTTCCTTCATTTGTATTTCCCCTGATGGCACTTCCATTATTCAAAACGTGCAGCACAGTATTCTACAGGAAACAAAATGGATCTAAAAAACATTCTTTCAGCTATGAGGCCGAGTACACATTTTCACTTCTGGGAGTAGTCCCTATTTCTACAAGCTGTAAAGGGAACTGTTTGGTCTGTATTCTGAGTGACCAATATAACTCTTTTTAATATTATTTAAGTATTATTATGTCATTTATCAATATAAAAAATATTAATCAGCAAAACAGGGCTAATAATCTTAAAAACAATCTCCTCCCACCAAACATATGCTATATACACACAATACATACGCAAGACCCTCCCCCTCCAAAAAAAATACATGCTTGCTCACAATAGTGATTATGAAATTAAACTAACCAGGTTTGCAACATAATCCAAAACTATTTGGTCAATCTTCTTTTTTCCTACATACTGTAGATGTCTCATAAGGTGATCCTTTAGCTGAGCAACCATCTAGAAAATAAAAGCCAAAAATTCAGTGTCCTTGTGGCAGCTTCAAGAAGATGCAAAAGCTCCAGCAGGCGCAGGGCCAGATCAATAGGCATTAGCACAACAAAATATTTCCCTTTTACAAAAGTCCAGTTCAGAGATCCCAAGCTACCATACAATCTTGCCAAATTCAACAGCAGATTTGAACAGGCAAAATGGTTACTTGGTGCAAATTCAACAAAATGAGTGCTAAGTTGAGCTTTTGATGACACTGAAGAGAAAAAGCCTACAGTTCTTGCACCTCTCTGGGTCAAGCCAAGTGAACAGGGTAAAAGAATTATTTTAATACGAACATTGAATCCTGATAATATAAGTATTTATTACATACCAAAAAAAAGGAAGGATTTTATGATAGAGAAAACTAGCACATACAGTTCCTGGTAGTAGCCAAGAAGCTAAGAACCTCAGTGATTAATGGCAACTTCAGGTTAAATATTAACTGTAAAGTCTTTAAAATCGGGTGTTTGTTATCACAGTCCATGCCACTCCCTACCCTCTCCTTTCTGAAATATTCTCTGACCTCATGTAGCTTCTGATTGCAACTCAAGTCCATGCTGCTTCTTTGCTGAGAATTACTATGAAGCTTTGTCTGTTTCAAAGTTCAGAGAAAAACTGAGGCAAATAAAATGTAATAAAATGTCTCAAGCAGTTTACAAGTAGATTAATCTCAATGTCAGGACAACAATATAGGTATTAGGAAAGCATAGACAAAGGACAGCAGTGACCTGCTTTTTGGATCTGTCTAAATAAAATACAGGAAAGGAATGTAGAGCAGCTTCAGAAAATTAAAGGCATAACTTGGAAACAAGGGAACAAGACTGAAAAGAATGAAATTTTGCCTTAGATTTGGGCAGACAGGACAGTGTTGATATGCTCTTCATAGATGCAGTGCTGAAATGTTCCAGTGCATGCTGAAGAGTTTTATTTGGTTTTAATAGTAAGAGAACCAGAGATAAGTGAAGATGTGTATTTAGACAGGGGGAGCACAGGTAGGGATTTGAGATAGGACTTGTTACCCAGAAGCATAAGGACAGTAGATCCTTTGGGGAGATCATCAAAAACAGTGCAAAAGAAGAAGGGGTCTCAGAATAGCCACAGCAGTCCCAGAAATGAGGTAGAAGGAAAAGGAGACAGTAAAAAGGTGTTAAAATGAGGAACAATAAGATCTGTGATCTCTTTGAGGGGCGTAGTGGGTGGGGAATTCATCTATACATGTTTTAACAATGTAAAGTAGCCCCAAAATAACCGACAGATTAATTCCAAAGAGGGTGGAATACCAGTTTCTATCCAAAGAAAAGTTGTATTGTGAAAAACTATTTTGAAAAATCGACTTTCCATTGCTGTTTTTCCCCTATGCCTTATGATATCACGACCTGGTATGACAGTATCGTGACTATGAACTCTAGAACTTAGGAAAACCATGTTTGTTCCATATCTGCTCTGGGTGAGCTTCCACTCAACACTGGAACTTAAAAGCTTACTCTTTACATTTGTTGAGGCCGTGCGACCTCTAGTGCACACTGTGACAAAAGCACATACCAGTCCCATTAGCAATTGCTGCTGATAATCTTCCTCTTGAAAGAGAGGTACTAGCCTTTCCTCTGAAATAAACAGAGCAAAAACATTCAAGAACACGACACTATAGAAATACCATGAGACTTCAACCATCTTCAAAAGTACTTAGAAATATACACAAACAGAAATTGTGGTTTGATCTATTCACCCACAGAATTAAAGTACTGAAGAATCAAGGACTGCATAAGAGAACTGAGGAAGGGAAAACAACCCTGTATCTGCCATCTTCTACCTTAAGTGCTTAACAGAGAGCATAGAGGAACACAATCCCACCACACCACTTAACACTTCATTTGCATTACTCTTTTCTTTGATATTTAAGAGTTATCACAGTGTGGTGATCCAGTAGAGCAAAGAGGCAAGGAGAACCTTCTGGTAACATCAGTGCAAATGCATATTCTATTTAGATCTTGTCATTTACAAACATTAAACAAGTTAAAGCAGCTGCATGGGTTTTCCAAGGAAATGGCTAGATAGAAAGTAAATACTCCACAGGATCACCTCCCACTTCTCCAGTTCTCTCCCGTGGTCTGGCTGCTTCTGTTATTCGGATTTGCAGACCACTATGTAAAAGAATGCAACTTTTCTAACTAAATGGAAGAAGGTTATAGCATCTACTGAAATTTAATACTCTGTATTTCCTAATCAGTGCTTCCTCTCTACTAACAGCAAAGGAAGAAAAACAATCTCCTATTTCATCATGTAGCACAAAATCAAGTCAACATTTTACAGACCCAAGCGCTAAATTTTTACGAAATTCTTTCCAGCCGTCTTTGCTCACCCTGAAATACATTTACTCCACCACTTAGCAGCAATGACCTGTGTTGCTTGATTTTAAAGGACCTGAAGAAAAATCTACAGGCAAGATTGATGCTTATTACTGGCTGGCAGCTATCTACAAGTTCTCTAGTATCAGTCAAACATCTGACTTCTTTATCAATAAGCACCATGGGAAAACATGAACCTGAGGCTTGCCAAGTTAATACAGGGTCCCTCAAAGTCAGAGTCCACAGGAGTAACCAGCAGCGGTGCAGATGATAGTGTTAGGGGCTGGAAATGAACACACTGGAAATCCTTCATAATAAAAGGAGTGAGCAGTACTTAGATCAGCATCATTTCGCAGGGCACACAGAAGGCACTGAGGTGTGAACAGCATGAACATAATTTACTCCTAAATTCATTTTTACATATTTGCAACAGAGGAACTGAGCATCACAAAATCTCAAATGTTCCTGGGCTAGGGAAATGCATTACATCTGCTTTCTCTACAGCACACTTTTTCACCAGCCCTAATCTCCTACTGCACACAAATTCTAGAATCACAAAGGCAGCTATAAGTGGACAAGACTCAACAGTAACACGGCATCGACTCTGCTCCAGGAGAAAAATCCTGAAGAAGTTGTCCTTAAGCAGACAAAGGTTTACTGCTTATGTCATTAGATCCAATATGAAATAGAAACTTTATTTTCAAGGGTTTCCTAGTCAGTATATGATCCTACCACTACAAAGTTTTCTTCTAATTTAATAACTGCTCATCTTAATGCCTCAAACTCTTCAGTGCCGAAAACACATAACAGCAATTTATTTTTAGCCAACAGCTAGACAGAAATATTCTAATAAACCTTACAGCTAAGGCCCACATCAAGACAAGTTTTACTTACCAGAGTCCCAAGTGTCCAGATGAGAGAGCACCCTAGGGTTTGAAACAAAAATCAGCTTGTTTCACAGGCATTACTCTAAAGGATTTCATAAGGTAAATATAATAGAAAACAGTACCTACTTTTTGGCATTTTCAAAAATATTCCTCAAATACGCTGTGGTTCGTCTCTCCTCTCTCTGGTTTTTAAACAAACAAAAATCCCCAAATGAACAAAGTAGAAGACCAATTGAAATACTCCCTGATAAAACACGGATGAGAAATGAAGCTGGTTTTCCCTTTGAATGGATATAATGTACAGTGGGGCTTCAACCCACCTTCCAACCACCCAAGCTTATAGGCACTCACACTCATCTAACCTACATGACAATACAGGTATGTGAAAGCTTTGCTTTTCTTTAGTTTCTTGCATTATTTTAACAGAGTAAGATTTACAGGCAATCACCTTATAAGCAAAATGACAGCAAGTCTTTGCACTTATAATCAGATTCCCGTTTCTTTATCCTCAAAATAAAAAATGCCAACTCTTCAGTGTCTGGCTTTAAAACACCCACTTCAGAGGCAGCTCTGGAGACTGTTTCAGTGCATGCATATTTACCTCTTCTGAAAGGTTACGCCATTCCCTCCTGAGCACATTATTGTGGTAATGCAAGTGTGGCTCTGCGTACTTCACGCTCTCCAAGTTGGAGTTGAGTTTCTCCCAGAAGCCTTTGGAGTTTTGGAACTGCAAAGTATTGCAGGGAAAACATGAAAAGTGGCTGCACTCAAAGAAATACCTAATCACCCTCCCACTAAGTGATTGGAAAGAACTGTGATTAACGTAGCTTCATAACAATCTTAAGTGAAAAAAGTTAAACAAAAACAGTTACACTATTTTTTTCCAGTACTTTTATTTCCTTGATTTGATGGCAGGGGTAGCACTTACTTAAACTTGAGGTCAAGATTTGTTGCCTGTAATGCAGATACCTTGTCACCTTAGGATCCTTTTAAGTCACTGGGAAGAAATGAGTCCTTGTGGGTCATAATTCATCTGACCTATTTCAGATGTTTGGGGTGGGATGCGATGGGAAGAATTGCACCACAGACTACACTGGCTGTATTGTCTAGACTTCTGCTGGCTGTAAAAGGAGCCTTAGGCAACTGACTTAAATGTAAATGTTTACATTTGGTCAAATAAATCCCATTTTGGGTTTCTAGTAGTTCCAAATAGAGGAACACCACCATTAGCCTGGCAGCTGCAGGCTGGCACTATTTTCAAGCTGCATCAATACTTACATTGCAAACATCCAGTTGCCAACCTCAAGTAACAGTGCCTTATCCCAGAAAAGAAACAAAATCCAAACATCTCCATAGCAATTCTAAAGCCTTTGACTCTAATGCTGAAATTAATTTAAACTCAGCTGTGAACAGACAGGAGGAAAAAAACCCAAACAAACACACACTGGCTTCCTGAGCTAGTCCTTGGACTGGGTATAAAGATTTGAAGCTGCTGTTTATAAAAGGCAAGTGATGTGATCATTGCTGAGGAAGAGACGATATTAAGGCAATTCTTCTTGGCAGTTTTAAAAAACAAGAGATGGTACTAGATGTTCTTGCCGCCCTTTATATACATCTACCTTACCCTACAGACACTACAGCAATGACACTTGAAGGAAGAAAAGTTTGATTTCACAATATTCCTCCATCTTGCATTTACATGCTGGATTTTGCTCCCTCTCCCCTACTTTTCTACAATGACAATAACTGCAGAAGAAAACATCAGAAGCCTTTAAAACCACTTCCTACTATAAACTACAATTTGCCAAGGAAAATAAATTGCAGAGACTCAATCCTGCCAGCCACTTCCCTCTAGCTGCCAGTGCTGATTGTCCCTTTATTGTTGTAGCTGCAGCAGAGAAAAATAAATCTCCTTTTTGCTTCATGTTAGTTATATTTGGCAGCTGGAAACTAGGACTGCATATGGCACCATATGTTCACCCTGCTGGAGCTAACAAACAAGATCTAGAACTTATTACTGCAGTATGTTGCTAAGTGTTAATAATATGAAATCAGAGAAATATCAAGAATATAGTGTAAGGGTATCATCTAGTGACCAATTTATGCAACTGCGACAGCCCCACCACTGCAAAACTGCATTCAGGCCACACTGGATTCTGTTTGATGTGTGGCAGGGGGGAAGCAAGACAGCAAGTTTCTTTCATATATTGAGCATGTAACAGGAAGTGGTAGAGTTCAGAATTAAAAGCAGACACCGCTGAAAACCTGCGCTGTATTAGATCTCATTAAAAAGTCAAAAGTTTAAAATCAAGGATTATTTTAATTAAACGTGTTATTTCTTGTGGATCATCAGGGCAAGGACTAGAAAGAGAAGGCTTCTTCGTCTTAGGTGGTGTTTATTTTGCAGACATTTCTACAGAGTAAGGAATTAATACCGAAGTGTGAACACCTAAAAGACATTGTATTACCAGATGTCAAAGCAAGACCTTACCAGGCTGCAATCCATAATAAGCTCCCATGAAGCCTTTCATAAGTAGCGTTATTTTAACTGAAGACAAAGAGACCTCTCTGCTATACCCCTCTGAAAGGACGCATGGTGCCAATGACCTTTAAGTGGTGCGTGTGCTCTCCCTGGGAAGTGTAGTGCTATGTCTCCTAGCAGTGAAGGTATTCAGAGAGTAGTACTTAGCTGCACAGGCAGCTACTCCTTAAAACATCACTCTTCACCCCAGTGGCTCAGCACAGCATGAGGGAGAGGCTGCCTTTTCCTGTGCTGATCTAACAACTGCTTCCACTACACATCTTCACACTTCTCCTGGACCTCCTATTTTCTTCCCTTCTTCCTGCCCGTTCCTTCTACCCTTCTGATCAAGCCTATCTGCACCCCTTCAAGTTTGGTTTCTACATTTAAAAAAGAAAAAAAAAATAAACCCCAGACTTTTGTTAATTACAATCCTTACATAAAGCGTTTTGACAATCGGACTCTTGACTGTTCCCCGTTTCTCACAGACTGTCTCAATACCTCTTGCTGAACAGAAATTTAGTGATAAAAATATACCTGTTGCCTAAATAGCACAATATTTTTTGTGAATATGAACACAGCCCTTCCAAAGTCTCTCAACAATTCATGGGCTTGAGAACTCCAAAAAG
Organism: Charadrius vociferus; assembly: GCF_000708025.1. NCBI lineage: Eukaryota > Metazoa > Chordata > Aves > Charadriiformes > Charadriidae > Charadrius > Charadrius vociferus. The sequence goes on from NW_009647856.1 coordinate 369,335, forward strand.
CTTTTCAAGGCAACAATTCACCATTGTTTCTGTGAAGTGCCATAAAACCTTTCCAAAAGAAGTAGTACTTATAGGACCAGACTTGTCACCAGCGTCTAACTTGTGATGCCAACAACACATACCAACTGAAATACCAACAACTGACCAGCTGAACTCAAGCCATGGTGGGTTTGTGTCACTGGAGCGGTACAAAGCAGCCAAAGCACTAAACCTTACCCTATGTATAATCATCTTTGTCCTCACCCAAGAGTCAGAGCACTTTGCAGTCAAAAGTAGCAGGAAATATTTGTCTTTGGTTCAACTCTGACCTTTTCAATCTGTTTAGGTTTCAGACAGAAATAGGAAATGAGTTCCACAATCAGGAAGTATAGCTGCTAAAGGCATTTGCCCCCAGGGGCTTGAGGTTCAATCTCAGACAAATTAAAGGCCTGCTAACTTTGACCTCAGTGAATTACAAGGATTATCTAGCAACAAATTTTCTTAAGATCTGATTTTCCCAGGTGTCCCAGCTTTCAGGGCAGCCTTCCCAAGCAAAGCCTGATTCCCTGACAGCAGTCATGTGAATCTGTAGCAGCACAGCTGTGATGCAGTGTTGTGGAGTGAGCAACCAGTGGGCAATTTCACCGATTTTAAAAAATTTTGTGAATGCTGAAGCTTTATGAGCTAATTATAAGCACTGGGGAGGAATCAGACCCTCACCTTTTTAGAGTGCTATGTGAAACAATATTGTCATGTATCCAGAGTCTACTCACATCTGTTGCTGGTACTGTTGGGTTCAAGCCCTGACTCTTCACATTAGCCCTTCACAACAAGCTGCTTATTAAAAGCCTTTTTCAGTTTTTATAGGGGAACACTTAAGAAAATTTCAAGTATTTCTCTAAACTGGAGCTGAGGGAATAGAATGGAGCTAGGGGAGTGGAATGGAAGACGGGAAGAATCATTCATGTTGTTTTTAATGGAAAGTACAATTTCCTACCCAAAGAGCATGGGCCCTCCCCATCCAGCTCACTGCCTTTTCCAGGCTGTGCAGGAATTTGTCTAGATTTAGGCAGCCAAAGCCCTGACATCAGTGCAATCACAGGATGCTCTGGACAAAACAAAGTGAGAGGGTCATGAACCACTGGTACCAATGGCAGCACAATGAAATATGTACACAGAGATATGTAGAAATCCTACACGGCTGTCATGCCAAGCTTACCTCCAGCTAATGAAGTCACAAAATGAAGAGGTATCAATCAAATTTAATAAAAATTAATTCTTGGAGGACCTTCCCTTTTGAATGGAAAAAGTCTCTTCAGAAAAGTGGAAAAATTACATCTTTGAGCTAGCAAACATCAGTCTGAATAGCTGGTACTTCAGTAAATGCACAAGACATTTCAAAGAGTGCAATTTTCTGTTCACCCTTATTTTTGGCTAGGGCTGTGGAGACACTGCTTCATTAGTATTTAGCACACCCCCACCCCACAATAAAAAAGCTCCTAACCTGCAAATATGAGTGTGGTTTTATACTGGAATTTACCTCTAACACAGGTAGAGAAATAATGTCTGTTGCACACGTTACTCCAGGGATAATCTGTAAATACAGACAAATTATAAGAATATAAATCATTTACCATAAAACATGGGGCCTGTTTAGGTATCTAAATGAATCTCCATTACCCATTTCCTTTATGAAACTAGCTAGCTAGCCAAAACTGCACATTTAGTTTCGCCAAAAAGAAATATGGAAGATGTTTCTCTCATTCATCTCTTTTAAAAAAAGACAACATATCAGAACAGTGTCAGATAAGAGAAATTAAAATAAGCTATTTGCCCTAACTGTAGGGTCTTGCCTAAAGTTATTTATTTTACTTCTGCAAACTTATTCATAAATCTTAACTCTACTGATACTGTTTGTCTTGGAAATAACTGCATGATTTTGCTGGTTAAATACATTTTGTATTCATTAAAAACCTTATATTATTAGCAATAAATTAACACTTCATTATGAAAACTGAGAGATTTAATCATCCATTCCATTATAGTAGCTGTTCTTGTTTTATAAATGCTTTTATTTGTTGACAAAAAATAGGACTCATGGAAAATGATGAGGCCTTCTACAGACAGGTGAGAATCGCCTCACAATCACAGGCCTTGATTCTCATGGGGGACTTCAACTACCCTGATATCTGCTGGGAAGGCCACACAGCTGGGCACGTACAGTCCAGGAGGTTCCTCCAGTGCATTGATGACAACTTTTTGACTCAGGTGGTGGAGGAACCTACAAGGAGAGGTGCTTTACTGGACCTGATACTCACAAACAAAGAGGGACTGGTGGAGGATGTAAAGGTTGGGGGCAGACTGGGCTGCAGCGATCATGAGAAGATAGAGTTCAGGATTAAGTGTAGAATAGACAAAATGACAAGTAGAGTTGAAACCCTAAACTTCAGGAGGGCTAAATTTGATCGGGACTAGATGATCTCCAGAGGTCCCTTCCAACCCTAACAATTCTGTGAATTCTGTGAAAACACCACTAAGGTTAAGACTTGACAAAATAAAACAGGCATAAAGCACGGATATGGATTTAGACCACGTCTATGAAAAGGCAAGGCATACAAGTTAAAGGCTTTATTAAGGGAGTAAAAATAGACTCCCTCTAGCTATTAAAGCACCAGCTGTTATCTTACCCCAATCCAGTCAAGCAGCGATGTGTAGGGCAACAGTTTATCCAGGTTGTGAGTTTCTGGACACATTCTCCAGTATAGTGAGGCTGAATGCAATGTAAAAAGATTTATAAGGGCAAGATTGTATAAACTATCAGTTAACAAGAGTAGGCTTCACAGTTCCTTATCTAACTCTTTTTTAGGGACAAATACTGCTGCTGCTGTCTCTGAAACAGCTTCCTCCATGGTGGAACTGGTCCCATTCTGTGCACAAAAGGAGGAAGAGAAGTCCAGATGGCTGCAGGGCCGGGTCAGCTGCTTGGCCAGAGCTCAGCACTGCAGGGGTCCTTTGTACAAAGGCTCAGAGCACAGGACATGCACTGGCTAGGCTGAGGAATCAGCTATTAGAAGAGAGTATCATGATATGCCAAATCCTTATGAAAAAATGGTTTGGGCTGCGCTAAAGGAGATTTGCTCCTTCTCTCCAATCTCAATTATTTACATCTCAGATATCCAAGACAAGCCAGATGGAGAATTTGCTCTCCAGTAACCTAAAATAACAATAAATCTATTTGTCCCACTAGACAAAAGAATGCATTTGAAAAGTTTTACTGCCAATCTGATTTTGTATCTATGTATCTTCTAAACTACTGATATTGTCTCTGACACCACAAAATGCAGGCCAGCTAACATAAATCATAACCAAAAGGTTTGGAAAGAAGATAGTCAGTTTGTGACATCATGGCTTCTCCTGAAGTCACAACTAGGGTATGCAGGAAAATTCAGCATGCAGGAAAACAAATACCTACCAATGATAAATTCTTGAATGGGGTCAAAAGAATGACATGTTGATAGGTTCTCAGAAATCCACCGAATAATCTGTCAGAATGAGAACAGGGGAGTTTGTCAAATCTCTATTTAAGCATGATTTGTAGCAGACTGTCAAAACTCTGTTTTCAGTAGTAACACTTTGCATGAAGTAGTGATACAGAGATAAATGCTTTCAGGACAGCCTGATGAGCCTCTTGGCACTGCCAAAAGGTACATGTGAATCAGGACTTTTCTTCTTTGGCTGGTATCATTCACGCCCTGACCCTGCTTTGTATAAGATATCAGTCACTGAAAAAACTTAGGGAAGGGTCTTTTCCCACCTGCATTTCCAAGTCTTCTGTGTGTTGGAAGTGCAACAGAGCACAATGTAGAGCTGCCAATCTCTCACTGTCTCGTTTGCTCTTCTGTAGGAACTGTAGTAAGGCGCTGTCACTGATGCTCACGGCATACATATTTCCTACATGGCAATCTAAGACTGTTGACGTGAGTGGGGATCTGATGGAGCAGTTTTGCAACATGTCAATTCTTGCATCTTCACCTGAAGAACATTGGTTTGAGAATAAAAAAGGATTAAGAACACAAAATCTTGCTGCTACCAGTACTTCTCTTAAGACTCTCAGGTCCCCAGCAGTAAGAAACAGTCTGCCTCCTGTACTAGCTGCCCTGGTATTAGGCTGAAGAGGAAGAAGAATGGTGCTGGCTGGGTAAAGGAAGTGAATGAGGTGCACAGTCCATACTCGGTTCTCTCCTTCCCTACTGCTGAAGCATAGAAGATGTACAGATTTGAGGCTCACAATGCTGTCTTCGGACAAATCAGAGGACATAGGAAGGAACTGAGCACAAGGCTAGTAACTGAAATACAACACTTGAATTAGCACCTAATCATGGTACAAACTTGTATTGGTAGACTTCTTATCAATCCCAACAGCCAGAACAGAAAGATTCTGCTCTATGATTACTAACTGAAGCATCAGATCAAACCCACTAAGGTTCACCACAACAGTACTATACAGTAGGACTCCAGACCCTTTGCATCAGAGAAATCAAGCCCACCATACAACAGTGAGGCTTTCCACTCATTTCTAGCAGAACAGTATTTAATGACATATATACAACAGGTATTAGCTTCCTGGGATGCTGCCCCTGCACCAGTTCCCACTACTTACCTCTCCTTCACCCAATCAGAAGAACAGATATCTGTTTTCAAACAAAGGACCCCCACTTCCAAAAATAACCTACTTTCCATAAAGACATGTTTGTTGGAAATGAAATAACGTGCCTCTCAGATGAGACCCTAAATCAAATTGCATCAGCCTGATCAGGTGAAGGAAACACAGATTTCCTCTCCCCACACCCTCCAAACACACACATTTAGAGCAACTCAATTGGAGGAAGGAAATGTAAAATCAAATTTACATCTCCATGTGAAATTTGAGAACAGCAGAGGACCGAGAAGCATGTACAAAGATGGGGGAAGGGAAACTATGAAACTAAGGCAAAGAATTTCAGATTCAGTGAAAGGTCTTCTTCCACTTCATAACAAGCTAGAAGTACATAATAGATGAAGTATGAAATGTCACTTCAGATTCTCTTTTTAAAATGGAAAGTGGCAAAAATGCCACTTTTTTTTTTTTTTTTTCCCCCAATCTCTCTGCTTCTTCAGAACACTGTGCAAGCGCTGAGAAATACAACTTTCATGTAAGGAGATCTGAACAAGTTTCCACTACAACAATAAAATTACTTCAAGCAACAGTCTTACTATACCTGTAAGAAACAAACTATAGCACAGCAGGTCAGGATGCTGACTATTCAGGAGGTGCAGGAACTGTCCAGGCAAATAAGCAGCCACATAATAGTCTATTTAAAGAAATAACAGTGGTCAGTTTAGCACTTGTTCACTTATTTGCTTTAAGAGGTTGTTTCACATGATTCTCATCTTGGCCCGCTTCTCTCTGATGGAATTGATTATATCTAGGAAATATAAAAGGAGTTAATTAAAAGCTGGTGTTACATTAACACAGGAAACACTAGTAATACATTTGGGTTTCCAGGGGAAGATTCAAGAGGCTTGAGACACTCAAGAACTCAGCAGCTGATCTCCAGAGAAGATTCTGAGGCAATTCAGAGGAAGTTGCTTACTAATAGTGAGGTACTGCAGTAGCAAATGCCAAATACAAAAGTTAAGGAAAAAAAAAAAAAAAGGAGGCAGGAAAATAACACAACTACTTAAAGTAAAGAAAAAAAAATCCTTTCCTTCTAGAGAAGGTTAGTCATTTGTCTCCCTACTGGGGACAGAGAATAGCAGTCACACAGGGGAATAATGCAAGTAACCTACCAAGATTCATAAAAGCCACTTCCTTCAATTGATGAGATTCTGTTCTTTCTAGTGAAACTGTAAAAGTTTTGTTGTAACCTAGGGAAAAATAATAACATTTTAAAAAAATCCAAACAATAAACACCATCTGTTACAAATCAAGTATGACTTTACAGCTAGAAACTTCAACAGTGCCAATACACCGTAACAGGGATATTTTAGACTGTTTTACAGGCTTGCCTCCACAGACAGATTTACTTCATCCTAAGCAGAGCTGCTGCACGCTTAGTCGACCTGCACCCACACAATGCAGTTCTTCAGTATGCGGAAACTGGCCATGCACTGCACAGCCTATGTTTGTGTTTAAAGAAGCATTCCATCCCAGAGCCAGCTTGTGTAAAAATACCTCCCCCCCAGAAAAAACCCAAACAAATCCTTTACTTAGCTGTGCTTCACATTTTGGTGATCTTTCAACTGCTTTAAAGAATTTCCAGTTTGTTTTATCTGCATGCCCTATTACTGTAACTTAGTTCAGCTCTGTTTAAATATAGGCTAATTTCAGACCTGCTGTGTTTGCATGGGCTTTGCATCAGCACAGCTGTTATTTTATTCTAGACTTGCACCACACTTCTGGCATCCAGTAAGACTGACATAGAGCCCTGAAACTTCCTCAGTCTCTGAGAAAAACTGAAGATTAAAATAACTAGGAGACAATGACTGGCCTCCAAATGCCCATGCTGCAATAGCCTAAAGGCTGTACGGTGTCATGATCAGAATGCTTCTTAATACTGCATGAAAATTCAAGATCAGACAAGAGATCCACAGTTTAAAAGACCACCAAGGAAAAAAGCAGATCATGAGCCGTGCTTCAGCTACTCATCCAGGACTTTGATTCCTGAAGCTACCAGAGAGATATGCTTTATCTACGCTGCAAAAAAAAAGAAATATGAGACCTCCAAGACCAACAGCAACGCTATAGATGAAGGGGTATCTAAAACAAATAGTTTTTCACACAAGATACTGACTGAAGTTTGCTTGCAGTGAGTCAGTATACTCATTATCACCACCATTACTTGCCAAAGCAAACACATGCAAGCTAATACTAGCACTGCAGAAGACACCTGCAACATTGTCACTTTTGCATTTATGCTACATCAAGTGTCTGCAGGGACCTGCTTTAACAGGGGGAGGGAAGCTTCCTTCCGAGTTTACAGATACTGCAGCACAGACTGAACTCCTTATATGTCTCCAAAATGTGGCTTAGGGACCTGGTATACCACTGCTTCTGTGGGTCACCTCAGGATCAGTCTTAAAACTCTTGTATGACTGATGAATCTTACATGAATCCACAAACAGCTCTGCACCAAACATCTACATTCCATGAAGGTCATTTCATATGCAGCTGGTCAGTGTCACCATATTTATCCTCAGTTTCTTCCTAGTACAGACAGGGATGTACAAGGGCCACGGTCAGCTCAAAGCAATGCAACCACCCTTCAGCTACACATCGAGTACATCTGGGGAAATCAGCCCTTCAGAGCAATACAATGCAGAGTGCTGCCACACCCAGAATGGTCTTTTCCAATTTATTAATGCCTTCAAGAACACAAAAATGCAGTTCATTCAATCCCACAATGTTCCAGCAGCAAAGCAACATATTAGTGCAGCTCTGACACATGAAAAGAAGTGTTTCCTAACACAAGAAAGAAAACACTTAAAATAAGAGAGGTATGTTGTCCACTTGAACACGATTACTCCATAATATGCAGCTTCTCAATTGAGAAATGATCCGTCTCTCTCCTCTACGTATCAAAACAAGAAAGATCTTGCTAATGACAAGTTTTGCTCTGATCAGAACAAAACAATGTTCTTTATTCTTTTCAAGGAAAAAAAAAAAAGGTCTTAAAATTAAGAGCTAGAGCACCACTTACATAGCAACTATTCTTACAGTCAGTGGGTGTTGCACCTCTTGCTGTGAAAATGACAAGTTGAACTGGGACTCTAAACAAATATTCAAGCTAAGAGCTGTTGGCTCTATTTCTCATACAAACGCCTTATGGCGTAAGTACAACACACCTGCAAGCTCCCACAGATTTCAATGATGTTTGTGCTCAGCATGCCAGAAAGTCTGGCTAGAAATATGGGACCAAATTAATAGCCACTCACGAGGCCACCAGTTTGAAGCTACTCTTCCAGCATCAGGCAGGAAGTCTACAGCAGGAAATTCAACTTTGCAGCTAAAGGCAGTTACTGTCTTTAAACACCAGCCACAGTAGTTTATTGTCGGCAGAGTTGGGTAGTTAGTCGTTTTGCAAGGCATTCTGTGATGCTTTCAGCAAAGTGACATTCTCCAAAATAAAGCATAACTTAACAGGTTAATCTTACCTTTATGTAAAAAATATATGGAGTATCTTATTTCACCAGGAATATCAGAGGCTAGACTACAACACACACACAAGCCTCCTAAAAAGACAAAAAAGGAAAAGAAAATTAACTTGTCCACCCGAATAGCTAGACATCTTTACACTGCACAAAACTAAAGCAAGACTGTTTCAAATTAGAAACTAACCTCTCAAAAAAGGTAAAGATTACAGGCATGTATATTATGTATCTCTAACCATCATTTACCTAGCAAAGCACAAAATAAGAGAGAATGGAGTCAATATGGCACAATGGAAACCTGGGTTCTGACATGGCCAGTTGTCATTAGAAGTACATTTTTAGCCCTTCCCAGTAGAAATCATGCCTGCAGCCAGAAAACTGATCAAACCTTTCTCTCCACGACAGCCTCAATCTGTAGATATGTTCTGTTCAGGAATTGTCAAATATATACAGAACAACATAGTAAAACACAGTTTGTTTGCTTTCTAAGTAATTTCATATTGGCAGCAGCATGATACGCTACCAAAGTTTTCTCACACTAGATATGATAGTTGCTTCTCCTCTTTCCATTACAAACAACCATTAATTCTTTTTTTAGGACAAAAGTCAGTCCTTGGCACAAGCTTATTTCAGCCAAGATACTCTGTGCATGAATGCTCCCCCCTCCCAGCCTAATTTTAAGTCAGACTCATAGACTGTTTTGATTCCACTGGATGGTAGCCCTCCTTCCATCTCTTGTAAAAACTTTAATCCACTTACTTCGATACTTTAGCAAGCTGCTTTGGCATTATTTTTTGAAAGAGCTTCCAAACCACATTACCCCACTACAGCTGGGAAAGCTGGGCCACAACTATGACCAATCACCTTTTACCTTTATTGAAAGTTTATCACTTAAAAGAAAAAAAGAGGGAATACTAATCTGTATTAGTTTATGGTTTATGTATACCTTGTATACAGAAAAAGGCACAAAATAATGGTTTATGCATACAAGGTATACAGGAAAAGGCACAGTATGGAAAAAGCACAGCTACCAAGGTATTTTACTTTGTTAAACGCCTTGTACTTCAGGCCACAAGGCTGTACCATAGCTGTGATACAGATATGGCTGAGGCACTTCACACATGGGAAAGGTAAACAGTTTCTTTTGAGATGCATTTTTTTTCCTGCCTATTCTTAGCTGATTGAATATTGTTAGATACAGTTTTGCTTGGATATTTGAGTCATTTAGACAACAGACAGGGCATTTTGCCAAAGCACTTGGCAACTTTCAGAGCATGCATAATTTTTAAAGTAGCAGCATCAGGACTCATGAGGAAGACTGGAAAAGCTCCAGCAACCCGCAACGCTGTTTTATTATCAACAGCTCCCTTCCAACACCGCAGATTTTTCTTGTATGCTTCAGGCCAGTGTATATGCTGTTCTGTAAATTGCACAACTGACAAGTGAGTTTGCTCAGATTGACGCACCAGTGGGTATATATGTAAGCTGATCACAAAAACAGTGGCTATAGGGCACTATTAATAGGTCATGCATCTTTCAACTCTAGCATACTGTTCCAAATATTAAGAAACTGAACTATGAACAACAAAAGATATCAAATGGTGCTTCATTAATACAGATAGAAACATGATGGTCTCAGATCAGCAAGTGTCCAAGCAATGTTACATCTGATACCACCTTGGCAATCCCATTAAAGCAGCCAGAGACTAAGAATATAAGACACTATTCTCCTACCCTTACCAGCAGGTCTCTGCAAATTAGAGCTGGGGTCTGCTGATGCATGGAATGCTTGTTATCGTATGGCACCTAAGTGTTTCACGCGACGGCAGAACCAAGTCTTCTACAATATTAATTTCAAAATAATTTGCAAACAGTAAGAGCTGTAGCTAAACGCCACAAGGTGAGAAGACTCACATGAAGATATATTTGGATAGACTCTTCAGGAATAAAAGGGAAAAGAAGATCTCAACCACAAAATTAAAAAAAAGGAAGCATTTAAAAATTAAGTTCTACTCATACAGGGTAACAGAGAGTTACTACATTCAGTAGAATTAGGGTAACAACAATTACAACTCTGCCACTTGATAAATAAATGTCCTACCACTGAAATTTTAAGTCTCTTATGAAGACATGACATTTTCCCTAGGAAATTTTAACTTTAAATTCCTCATTTCTGTTCATGCAGAATCGTAAAACATAAGACTGTACCAACATCTCAACATGGCATCCAACTGTTACAATTTAAACATGACATTGCACCAGGGCATTTTGTCTAGCTATGCTGGCTTAGGAGTGACTTGCCTCACCTACCTTCAGCCATCCAAACGTCTCTCATTTAAACTCTTATATAGCAAACGAAGAAATACGGATAGAAACAATCATCCTCTGGATATGCCTATTCCTCTCTATAAATACAGTCCAGATGCTTAACTCTTAGGCAGGTAAAGTTTGGTGATGGTAATCCAAGGTTTATGTCATCTTACTACCTGCATTTATTTATTTTTTTTTTAATACCAAGCAAATTTAACTGAAAAGTACTTCTAAAGTGCTAAAAGAAAATGTAACAGCACAGTGTTGTTTAAATAACCACTGTATTCTGGACATACAAAGTTAATTCTGAGACTAAAACTGCTTGATTTCAGCTAATCTAGAAGTACATAGGGGTTTTTACATATTTATATACATTTTGTCTGTGCTGAGTATAAGAAACATGGCTACTTTTCTTCTACTGAGGAAGTCTGAGAAAGGAAGAGCGATTTCATTCAAAGTTCAGATTGGCAGTAGCCAATAACAGTTTTATTAAATGGGAAATTACATGGAATATTCCATTTTGAAATTATGCCAATTATTCTTTGCCAGAGATGTCTGAATGGTACAAATAGGGATATCAGCATTAATATTTGAAGCATGCTAGTAGTTCCACAGAAGACAGTCTGCACCCCAGAGAGCCTGCAGTACAGTTTTCTAAATCACCAAAAACAAGAGGTACAAAAGGGAACTTTAGTGTGATTACCCACAGTGTTCTTTGACAACTAGGTATGGTCTCAGCGTCAAAACCATTTGCTTCAAACTGTCAAGTTACACAAAATAATCCTCAGTCTCAAACAACATTCAATGAAAAGCCACAAATGATAATCTCATTTAGTAGGTGTACTTGTCAAATTATGTGTTCTACATTAAGCGCAATGAAAAGCGCATGTAAAAGGTTCCACACAGAATTTAAATACTGTGTTGGCAGATGGAAAAGAACATTTTCCTTCAGGGTAATCAAACAACAGTCGTCTAGGAGAAAGACTGAATTTCATCCTAAACTAAAGGAGGTGCTTCAATCTGAATAAACCCTAGAGAACTATAGGTTTAAAAGGAAACATATATATACAAATCAATAACAATTTCCATTATTGGACAGGCTGTTAGTATAAGAAATACTCTGTCTTGCTAGCAGAGAAAAAGTAGCCAAATCTAGATTTGGTAGAAAGAAACTTGGCTTTCTCTTACTTCTAATTCCTCCCCTCTAATCTTTATAGGTGTGCTGTCTGCCTTAGTAAGAAAAAAATCCATGTAAGGAAACTATATTTCACTTGATTTGCATTAACAGTCATTTCAACGCAACCAGCAAATACCTCCACAATTCGCCCATGTGCATACAGCACGCCTTAAGAAGTGAGATGTAAAGCCACTTCTGCAACACGTCATATCCCCATACAAATCTGTAGACTATTCAAAGGTTAATCAGATACCATCTCTGCTTGGCGGTATGGTCTAATTTAGAAGCTGAAAACGCAGGCATCTGTGATGAACAGATGTCTTTTGAGTCCAGTTTTTAAACAAAAAAAGCTCATGGCATGCATTAGGATGCAGGGAGACACCTAAATCCTAAAGGTTTAAGGAACATTTTAGGTTTATGTTGAAGGAATTATATATATGCTAAACCCTTCAGTATCACATACTAAGTTTAGTATCACATACGTGGACCTTCTAAGTATCACACATAACAGCAGCATGAAGCTCTTAACGTCTGTATCACAGATGCTCTGTTTACGCATGTCCACTCTGTCCAATTATCTGCTATGTCAAATACCCAGACAACAGATCCAGCAAAAATCTTCCTTGAATTTACTTTCTAACACGTTTTGGTCAGCTTTAACATTAAATTGCTCTAGTATAACACACAACCATGCCTTTGGTACCACCTGTGTTGTGAAACTAGCAGAAAATGCTACAGTGTGCTCAGATGGAGATATTTCACCATATGAATGTATGACACCAGTTCTTTGAAGTTGGGCTACCAGAAAATTTCTGGGTCTGTTTTATTGTTGGTGTTGATGCATAAAACCCTAGGTACTCTTTAGCTCAACTTGGAATACAGCTTTCAGAGGATAGAAAATTTAAGAAAAATAGTTGCCTTTTCCCTCTCCTTATAGTTACTTGTCAAGTATACTTTGAAGGAATAAAAATCTCACACTCATACAAAAAGAGAGACACAAAAAATACAAATATATATAATGTCTTATGAACAAATTTAGTCATCAATTATGATTACACTGCATGATAATTACTAGTGGAAATCATTTTGACAATACTTGTATTTCTTCATTACCTGCTTTACTTGTAAAAACCTGAAGATTCAAAGATTTAGATCCAACATCTTGGTCTTCACAGCAATCGTATCCAAAATTCACAAGTCTATGAGCAAATAAAGATCACTAAATAAATCACTTCATCCACAGTTATTCATCACAACACAAAGATCACAAGAACAGTCACTATGTAATCAAAACATACTAATTAAGTTATAATCAACTCTTCTCTAATGCAAGTTAAATTAGGCCTTAACCAATCTGCACGATGCTGTTCGAAATGAAAATCCTGAGACTGCACATTTATCAGAAACCGACAATTTTGATTACACCTGCAAACTCCATATTCACTTACTGCAGCACTGTCCAACCATTCCTATACTTCTAAGTAAATGCAAGTTCTGATGAAGTACTGGAAATCCAAACATCGGACCTAAGAACTCAAAGGCTTTGCAGCCTAACTCTAGTGCTCTTATGTCTGTAAAGCTGCATTTTAATCTGCAATTAGGCACACTAATTTCAGCCGAAATACTTGAAAAGAAAGCACAAAATCACACTCACATGGAACTTGTTATGCCATGACATTCTTTTTCAGTCTCATGCTGCCTGTGCTTTAAAGGGTTTTCATATCATTAAAATCCACAAGTCCTACTTTTGTCACGCAGACCACGCAACAGAAGATTGCGGTAAGCCTGCTTTGGCTTTTTTTGTTGTTGGGGTCTGGTTTTTTTTGTTTGGTTGGGATTTTTTTTTCCATAAAGGATTTTGATCCTGAAGGAATTTTCCCCTAGGTCTCCTGCAATAATTTTGGAAAAAAAAAAAAAAAAATTTAAAGCACTGAAGCTCCTACAAGAGTTGGATTTTTTCGGTACTAACTGCAAGAAGATACACTGCCCATCCAGGGCAACATGCCAACCTGCATGTGCAGTAGCACCACACTGAGCCTCCTGCACAGCAACAAGACATTCTGACAGCCACAGTTTGGGCACAGTAAAACTCAGCTACCTTCAGTTATTGATATCTGATCTAGTAGCTTTGGCCTCCCTTTTTATTCACAAAGAGAAACAGGCCCCTTGGGAACATAAATTCAACAGATTGAAGATAGATGAGGATGAGATGAATTACGAATGAGAGTCAGACCACCCTGGCTAAGTTTCTCCTCAATTAAAAGGAAGCCTTAAGGAGAAAAACTCAGATGCAGTCATGTGCACAGCAGACAGATAGAATCAGATGAATCTTAGCCTTAGCCTTTAGGCTGCCTAGAAATAGCATGCTGGAGGAGAAAAGGGTACAGGCAGTATCTCATAGGCTATTAAAGGGAGCTACTGGTCTGGTTAACTGTCCAGTAAAACATGTAATACCAATTAAAAATGGAGAGCTTCCCTTGACAGGAATTCTGACATCGCCATTACAACATGCCTGAGATTAAAACAAGTTAATTTAAATAAGTACAGAACACTTAGGAGAAGGATGGTTTAACCTCTTCAAACAAGTATTTTTTGAAACCGGCACCAAAAAAAGCAGTCAAGGATTAAATTACGTTTTACAATTGACCCTGATGAAAATTAGAAGAACTGGAGGTTTGGACACAGTGGTCAAATTCTTCTTATGTTCCGCTACCATATAGGCAACTGCAAACAAAGATACTGTGGTTTCAACACAAACTTTACTTAGGTTTGTAAAACAGTTCCCTATATATAAAAAGGAAAGCAAAACAAAACATAAAAACCCCTTACTTTAATTGTGTGCCATTTACAGAAATATCCAGGTGTGATTCCAGCTGTTAACCAAAAACAAAACCAAACCTGTTTAGTGAGGTCAGCATACTATGATTAATATTTCAGCCCATGTGTCAGTGTCACATTTCACCAGATTCAGCATTTTAACAGTTTATTTCTTCTCCTCTAATTCCTTGCGTTCACCCCAAGAAGCATAAAATAGATTCTTAAAAAAAAAAAAAAGCAAGATATTTGATATTTAACCTCCTGCATCACAGCAAATTTCAGCCACTCGGACAAAAACCTAGTAACAATTACTTGTTCAACAGCTATAATTTATATGTTCTGTTGTCTGTATTTTAGCCACAACACATTGTCCTGTGTCACTTAAAAGTGACAAAATTAGTACATGGTTTCTTTGCCTAGTGCATTTGATAACCCTGCTCTTCAATACTTGAGTATAAGATCACTATAATGTCATGAATGTCACTTACTTCTAGGTCAGTATCTGTGCAATTCCACTGAGGTTACCTTACCATGGCACAATCTGAATCTGACTGAATATATTATTGAAAAGAATATAATGCAAAAAAAAAAAAAAAACAAAACCAAAACCACAAATGGAAAAACAAACCCCAGTTTTCCTCTGCAAAAGTTCCAATAACAAGAGACACTGAAATTGATCTCTGTACCAGTGCCTGGAGCACATAATTATATCCAACTCAAAACAATAGTATAAAAAAATAATAATGACTTACTATTGAGTTAAAATTTTCATCAGGATAAAACTGGACACATTTTAAAGTACTCCTTGATTCCTGGAATTAAGAGGATGTGTTTTGTAACTGATAAAATACAAAGCATATCACACAGACTGAGAAGTGACTGGATACTCCACAGCATTCTACACACTCAACCCATTTTGCTAACAGACATGCAGAAGTTAGGGGACAAAAGAAGACTTTAAAAACCACATAT
Source organism: Charadrius vociferus (assembly GCF_000708025.1). Lineage (NCBI taxonomy): Eukaryota > Metazoa > Chordata > Aves > Charadriiformes > Charadriidae > Charadrius > Charadrius vociferus. Next base: position 384,780 of record NW_009647856.1, read on the forward strand.
AACCCCCCACAATAGCACTATGACATGCTTCCTTCCTGTCCCAGATCATTATCTGCCAATCATCTATAATTGCGTGGGCCCCCACTTGAAGCACAGCATTACATATCTCACACACACACACACACACACACACACTCTAGAAAGTTTAAAAATGTTTTCCATAACTACCTATATGGCAAAAGGAACTGTATCTTATTTTGGTCATTTCAAAAAGATATCTCAAAAACAAAACAGGAATATGTTTCTCCATCACAGTTCACTTCCTGTTATTTCCTAACACTCATATATTTTCGGTGGCTAAGAAGAGTTAAGAAAAATCGATTTTCATTTACATAGAATATCAAATGCAAATAGTCCCTCAGTCAAAACAAACAAACAAAAAAAGAAGAGTTTCAGCATTTCTAGCCAAGAACCTGTCCTCATTTGGTCAGTCAGTAAGACTGTGTACAACATACCTTCTAGATGTGAATTCTCTAGAACAGAGGCATTATACTCATGACAGTTTTTGGTAGATTTAGATCCTTTTGTATAAAAATACCTTTTTAAAGCCAATAAAAATCTAACGACCCCATGCATTTTTTATAGAAAGCACTGAGACCACCAATCATCTTGCAATTTACTACGCACAAAGAGTGGTTAAGACAAGTCTGGCTTTTGCTTTGGGTTATTTGAGGCAGGAACAAGACAGACTACTATAATGAAAATCAAAAATCACACTATTACTGCCCCCCACACTCAAAACTTTACTGTCATGAGACAGGCAGGAACAAAATTATTAGAATGACTTTCATCTCACCTTTGGAACAATGTAGAAGAGCCTTTGTTCCATCATATCCCATTGTGCCCAAATGAGATCATCTGCAACTCTGGCTCTTGGAAGCTGACCTGAGTTTTGAATCACCTAAAGGGAAAGAAAGAACATTAGAAGTCATCAAATAAGGTTCTGTAATGATGATTATGCACAGTCAGTGCTTTCAAGAGAAAAGTAATGACATAAGAGGTGCAAACACTTAGTTGCTTGGAGGGAATATGCTAGTTGCACAAGGTCCACCTTTGTTGTGTGCAAGGTGTTCACTTTAAAGAGATCAGAAGCACGGTGTTCAGAGTATACCTACTACCAGATATTTTCTTTGAGATTTCCTGGCTTGCAAGAAATCACCACTTAAGCTGCTCAAAGTGAACAAAGAAATACAGACGTCACTCTTCATCACAGAGAAGGGAAGAGGAGTTAAATACCACAGTCAGTTCAGAACCAGCTACATCAACTATTGAAGGAAGATGCATTAGCTCCAAAAGGGATTTCCATCCAAAGTCTCAGCCACGTGATGGAAAGTACTGGCAGCAGGGAAAGGGCCAGGATTGTGGAAAACTGTTAGGACTGTATAAATGCACTCTTGAAAGACGTAAGGAGATTTCACGTCAATCAAAACAAATCTGTTTGTTAGAAGGACATTAGATTGATCTGTTTTTTCTGGTTACACTTAGTCTTTACTCCACTACCGTGGTCTAGCACGTAAAACCCATCTGCTCTAAGAGCAATGATAAACTTTGAGAAAACCATGAAAGACTTCAAAGTGACTGAAAACCAGGACCTTAACTTTTTCCTTCCAAGCCTACGTTTGTCTCCATAAAGTAAAACATTGGCTTTTGTGACACAAATCTTTACTATATTAGACATATGTTTGTTAATAATAAGTCTTTTAACCAAAACATATACAATTAATTTGTTGAAGACAAATTCATGTTAAAAACAGGAAAAAAAGATCAGGGGAAAGACACTGGAACATTCACAGTACTTAGACTGTATCTAAGTTTCATGTCTTTGTTTGTTTGTTTTTTCAATGAAACCTTTACTAGGACACACAGATTCCCAGAAGGCAAAGTTAGGAAGGTGACTGCAAATATTTTCAACAGTTTAAAAGTAAGTGTACACTATGTTTTCTCCCAATTTCTAACAGACACATTCACCACAACAACAACAAAAAGAGTAAAATAAGTAACTTTCTTCATAGACTATGTGGGTTTTCAATCAGCTTTGTGGTAGGCTGCCTAAGTTGCCATACTATCAATACTTTCTTTAATATACTTTATGTTACCCAAGGATAAAGCTACGAAAGCATTTAGCCAAAATTACAGATGTTTAAATTTTCAATTAAAGCAAAAAAAACCTCAAAAAACAAGATTTCAAGTCTTACCACTTTGTGTTCTTCTTCTGCAACAACAGGAATGTCAAATTTTTCAACATCTTTAAAATATATTAAAAAAATTGTTACAAACATACATTTTTGTATGCTTTTATACAGCTAATTAAACCATCTCACCTCTTCAAATGCTATGACAACACATTAGGGCCAGGAAAGTTCAACTCAGTGTAAGAGGAAATCTGTGATATATGAAGGCAGGTGCCTGTGCAGAGACCCAGACTCTCCTCCTTCCCTGAGCCAAGGCTGGCCTCAGCCATACCACCTAGAAACAGTTCTCTGCCAACATCAGCACAGCACCTTCAGAAAGAGTGCTCACTAAAACATGCCAAACCAAGCCAAGGCAGACACAAAAAAACCCATGGAGAGCTGCATACCTGTGCCTAAGACTACACCTTAGCCCTCTTTCACTTCCTAGCATGAATACCACCTCATAGTCCTTTCCCACACAAAATCCCTAGAAGTAATCAGTAGTTGGCTTGTGCAAAGGGTGCAAGATTCACCCAGAAGATGTTATAAATGTTTCTATTACAGTTCACAGCACTATGTGAATGTATTAGGAGGTGAACTCCTCCCACATAAATCCAGCAACCTAAAAGTTGGTGTCTAGCTAAGCAGAGAAGATGGGCCTCTCCAAAAATATAGGGAAAAGCTATCTCACTCTATAAGACTGAAAGGCAAGAGGGATAAACAGCCTTTTCCCAGTGACCACCTCTATTAATTCCCACCCATTAGATTAGGCTGAACATGCAAAATTAGCTGAATCCAAGGAACTATTGTCCTATTCTTATCCCACCTGTCATACATTAAATCACAATCCATCTCCATTAGTCAACTGATCTGCTCTGAATTTATATAGACAGCTATAAAAGTCTCTTTTAGCTTTTTTTAGAAATAAAGATGAATGCATGAACTAAGCAAATAATTGCAAAGCTGGCCGTTCTACTAACATTGAAAAAAAGATCCCATTAAATTATACAATTTTTGAAAGCCATTTGGAATACCTAGAATAGCTCACACCCTTTTTTTTTTCCTATTTTTTTTCCAATGGAAGTCTACCAAAAATATAATCTATAACAATCATCTCAAAATAAAAGAACGACAATGTACTTTCAAAATATTAACTCACATTTATCTTCTGAAACTAGCAAAAGGCGACTTCCTGTAGAAGTATTTCTGCCTTCAACTGGATAAAGAAACTACACAGAAAGTTTCACAAAAGTAAGTAAACAACCAAAGTAGTTTAGAACAGTTACCTAAAATATTTTTCTTTAGTGGGGTATTTACATATTTTTAAATTAAGATAGGCACACTAATGATATTTAATTAATAAAAATACCTATTATTACAGACTAATAGTCAGCAGCCACTACAGTTGCGAGCTCTCGGGGATTGAAGAGAAATAAAAAAGTAGCCTTCCTGTCAGAGAAGTATTCTACATCAAACATTTTATGATGTTTCTCATCTTTTTAATTCTATGAAGAAAGATGGGCACACTATCTCTGCAACAGCTGCAAGATAACATGAGATATTTCTGCATTCAACCACTTTTTCTCTCTAGCATAGCGGATTAAAAAGGTTGATATTTAGATTAGTTGAATAATTTACCTGCACTCGAACACAGCTATCCACAGCTTTTAGGACTCTCACATTATTAATGGGATGAATTTCAATTAGCAAGGTTAAATACTTGGACACTGCAAAAAGAACATGTTTTAAATAACATTCTTTTTTATACACAATTTTGTTTTCTAAACAGAATTTACGGGGAGAAGGGGCGGCAGGGAGCAAAAGGGTACAATATTTCTAAAAGTTAAAACAATTCATTTGTAGTACCTGACTGTAATAGCCGACTTACTCTTTCTTCCTCTGTATATTGACGGAAGCTGACCGCTAATGGGGAAAAAAAAAACCCAAACAATACAACACAACCACAGTGAGCATTTGATATTAATATTATTAAATCTTCTTGGAGAGCAAGCATCACAATATTTTTTTTACCAAAAGCATACATGTTAAAGGAACAACAGAAGCACTTCTACCTATCGGAGGCATGTATAAATGCAGGAGAGGAAAGTGAACAAAGGGTGAGTGAGTGTGTCTTAGATTTTTGTTTTAATAAAAGAGCATATTGTTACAGCTGTGTCTTTATGTTGCCATCTACGTTACTTGGTGATGGATCCACTGAAATACATAGACCACTGCAGGTAACATAGGGGTCAAAATAGATTTAAGTAATTCTAGACCCAAATGTCCTACTAAACTAAATCATCTTTACCATGACACACAAAAAAAATTAATGATAAAATACATATTTACCCAATAATGTCCTTTCATTGTTGACCGAACAACTGATTATGCATAGATCCCTTTCAAACATATAGAGGTGCTGTAAAGAAATACATTAATGCTAATAAATATTTAACTACATAAAGAACCCCATCAAATTACTCCTCCTTAAGAAAACACTGCTGACCAGTACACCATTTTTATTTTTAAAGCAAATCATTTCACAGCCAGCAGAACCATATTTCAAGCCTCAATTTTATCGCTCCTCCTTTTTCTCATTTTTTTTTTGTTTCTTACTCTTATTTTTTGAGCTCTACATTGCCACTAAAGCAGCACAGCAGACATTTATGTAAATACAAAATTTTACCCATTTTATACTGTTATGGGGACACCTGCAAAGGCCTGTTATCATGATTCCAGCCACTGAATTACAGTACTTTCAATTTTAGAACAATTTCTTACAAATGGTAGCACCAAACAAACTGAGGATGCCCACATAGCACAGAAAACCTAAAACATTTACTTCTTAACACACATGTTCCTTGAGAAGAGGAGTAGAAAAGGCTTTAATTGGTTGTTTAGAAATAAAGATTGCAGACGTGACACTTTACTACTCCCAAGTCATTCAGATGTTCTGTAATGTTCTTTATCTGAATACTACTGAGCATCATTCAAATAACTTCTCTGGTCTCTCTTCTGTTCCAAACACGCATACACTCCTTAAGGACAAAACATACTGTGTTGCAGGCATCAAAATCTGAAATGCTACAGCACTGTCTTCACCAGGGAGAAGTCTGGCATGGCTCTCACCTCATTTTGTTTAGTTTGAAGATCGTACAATCCAATGTGAGTACTTCTCTGATTTCCCTATGGATGAAAACAAATTAGCACTGGCAATGTAAATATATACAAAGTTAAACATTGTTTTCATTTTTTTCCTACCACCCTCTCCTCTTCTCCCAGCCCCTTGACACACATCCTCACACACTTCCCTGTCCTATAAACAGGCAGTTAATTATCTAATTCCAAGAAAGCAAGGCAAGAAAGAGAACAAAGATTATTCTTTTTCCTTTTAGAACTAACACATGGGACAAAGCTGAAATGTGGCCAGTTCACAGCCCACAAGCCATTGCATAAGCCAAGTGCCTCTCTCTCACTTTGGTTCTGAACTGGTTTTCGTTATAGGCAGTAAGGCCAGGAAGCGAGATGTCTGTACCAGACTGAAAGGGGATGCTACAGCCCCTGGAAGATTTAAGGCTGGTATCCCAAACTTCACCAATTTGGTGGGTCATTGCTCCAAAAGGGAGCACAGAAACATCAGATATCACCAAACACAGCTTCCAGTGGTCTGGCTGCAGGCTGAAAAAAGGATTCCAGCTCTGCCTTAGGAAATGATCGTTTGAAGGCTAAACGTATTTCACAAGCCCAGATGACACCATTAGCCTGCTGCCTTTGAAAAGAAACGTCATACACAACCTTTCTAGCTTATTGATAATAACATATAATGATTTTGCTTCAGGCACTTCTAAGACTATACAAATCAAAACTTTTCTTCTTGGTAATTTTTGCCACACTTTAAATTTTCAAAATACTAAAAAAAAAATTATGCTTGGCCGCTTATATTGTATATCAAATCTAGCTGAAGTCCATTAATGTACTCTAGGTATAGGCATTAAATTGCTAAACTGTTGAAATTAAATCCAGCCCCATAGGCTTGTACTGAAACAGTGAGCATCTTTGTTTTTAACTACAGCTTGGGGGGAGAGGGAAGAAATCTGGGGTTACTTACAAAGTTCCGGCATCTTGCTTTGTGAAGTTAAAACAAAAGCCTGAGTATTCTCTTCCTAAGGGGTCTATTTCTGAGTGTCTCATTATTGTTGTGGCAATGACAAAAGTCTCTGACTTCTGATTTAAACAAGGAAAACAAAATGTCTTTGTACTAAGACACAGGCTTCAAAAGCCTACTAATTTAAGGTTAAGCAAGTGCTTTCGCAAAAAACTATTCTTTCCAAATGTGTCTGAAACACCAACATCCTCTGTACTTAGCTACTGAAAAATATACTTTACAAGACTGGTAACAGGACTACATCGGTGCTCATATCTGTGCATAAACTAGCATGCTTGTTTTCACATTTACTCTAAAGATTCCTGTATTGCCTTGCAAAATAGAAGTTGACACTAGAATACACTTCTGTTAAAAATATCTTCCTTTACACCAACTATCAGTGTCACAAAAGACAGACACTTTCAAAACCACAGTACAATGCAATACTCTAAAATAGCTTGAAAATAAAGCTCATTCTCCACCTTCCCCTGATTTCAGGCAGAATCCACTTGATTTTCTTCCATTTAGCAGACAAAGGTTGTTTTTTATTTTTCTCTATTAGAAAACAGGCCAGGGCAGCTCAGTTTAGTCTACATTCTTATTTGTGCACTATCCTCACTGACAATGTCACAGCTACAGTTTATTGCTATAAAACCAACAGGAAAGGCTCACAGACATATAGCTGTCTTGCAAAAGTGGTAGCTCATTAGTTATAAATAGGTTATTATGAAGGGGGGAGAGAGTGAGAAAGAGATGCTGAACTGCCTTAATAACTCAGTAAGATCTGTAGTTTGTTAGAAGTTGTAATCACATTGTGATTTCTCCAACCTAAGCTTAAGGAAACAGAAGGACTAGCTGCAGACACAAAAAGCAGTCTGTCTTCCCAGGTAAGCTTTCCAGTGTGATGATATTTATTAGCAGAATAGAATAGTAATGCACAAAGAATGCTTATATTTTAGAACAAGTTTGTAAAAATTTAAAAGAAGTGTCAAACTGGGGCCTAAAACTACTTGTCATTCACTAATATGCATACATCAAGACTCTTTTTTGTTCTATGTAAATATGAATGGACGCTCCTCTAAAAAGGTTTGCAGTAAACTCCAAAACCACAGAACTGTACCCATATGTTGTCAATGGACTGTTTCAGAAAAAAGGAAACATTTGGACTGAATCCTTGTTAAGTCAGCAGTAAAGTATAAAAAGACAGACACAGAATACTCCCAACACTTGCTAGCTTTTAGCATTCTACTCTTGAGAGAGAGGAAGAAAAAAATTTAGTCCTGCTGTAAGGTATCACAGTCCCAAGGTGTGACTGCAGCTGACACAGACATAACCGGTTTAACAAAAGCACAGACATTAGGAAAGGCACAGTATTAGCAGCTCAGGACCCAGACAGTTCAAGGCACTGGGTAAGTGCTATGCAGCTACAGCTTGGGCACCCACATGTGCTCCTGCCAATACACAAGCCACCTAAACTAACAGGAGCTTTGGGGCAGACACACCCACATGTTCTTATCATGCACACAGACAAGTGTGGGCGTATCGACTCCCATTGACATCAACAGCACCTAAGTGGGTACCAACACTTTCAGCTGATGAGCAGAACTTTTATTTATCCAAGAAATAAATGTGTACTACACACTATGAACAACTTTTCTCTGGGAGAAGCATCATATATTTAATGCAAGACCACCTTAAGATACATTTGTTCTTTGTGAGAAAACTCCAGGAAGTTATCTTCCAGTTTTCCCATTAGCAAGTGTGGAAAAAAAACCCCAAACAGTTATAGTAGAAACAAACAAAATATGTCAGCATCCTTCCCAATAGAGGAATAAATAGATGCTGGTTCTTCAGCAGGCTGACTCACTCAGGAGAAAAAGATCATACTACTTTATCATGTTAAGAGAACAGGAAAAAAAACAGCAGCATATCCTTCAGGACTGCATTTGAGAGGTGAAAACTGCAGCAGAGCTGTGCAGTTTGCTAGTTCCAGTTCTCAGGCTTTGTCATTCAGCCATTCCTACCACACAGGCTGCAGAGGTCACATTATTCCCAAAACTAGGAAAGAGAAACTAAAATGACTCCTAGTCTCCTTCCAGTGACTTCCTATTCAGCCTTTACCTCTAGGTTTGGGGAAACTAAGCTTAGGTGTTTAAATCCTCCTCAGAGTCCTTGGCCTGTTCAGTCAATGGAGTTTAGTGGTTATTTGTCCACATCCTCCACCACATGCACCTTCTCCCAAAGTACAGGCTACAAGCGGCCAGTTCTCTAAACTCCACCAACTGCTTTGACCAGATCCCTATTGACTACAATGGGGGCTTCGACATCTAGCACGCAGGCAGACACCCAGGTTTAGATGTGTGAACCCCAAGCTACAACTCATCCCTTGTGCCAGCTACAAGAGCCGGAACAGCTTAGAAGGCACTTGGACTCTGCTGTCCAAAGTCCAAAAGAGTTTAGTGAGAGATTCCATAGCTGCTAGAAAGCAGCAATATCACGTATACACAGTACCAGATCTCCTGTTGGGAGCTAGATGGGTTACTCACATTAAGTCTTTCTAGAGTTTTGAGCAATGAAAAAAAATAAAAATCTTGACACATTCTTTAGTGTTGTTTTTACGGTTACTGTTGTCTTGTACAGAAAGGAACATGTCTTGTACTAAAGGAAACATCCACCCACAGTTAAACTGTATTATACCTTGATGAAGGCCTCACCTCTTCCCTTAACCCTAGGGAAGCTGGAGAGTTTTAACATTGTTGAGCTGGAGGGGAACAAAAGGCAGCCCTATTCTACTGGAGTCTGCTATCTCCAGTCTGCATTCTTCAACAACCAAGATCCTCCAGAATCCAGCTGGGTCTACAGATTTCTCTGAGACATGCAAAAAAGAACCGAACCACAGATTGTCTTATCAAGGGGTAACCTTCTCAAACCATTTAAAAATATCTTTCGACTACAAACATTTTGATCTAAAAGTGATACACATGCCATGGAGAGCAGAATCCTGTGTTAAAAAGGATAGCTCTAGATATTGCACAATATCAAACAAACAAGGGTTACTTCAGACTACTCGCAATAAAGTGCTACAGACAAATGTTGAAGTAACAAAGAAGAAAGGCAGAAGCAGAGTGAGTGTTAGATAAATGACATCTTAACATATATATTGGTAGAAGAAAACATATTGAACCAAAGCAGCGCACATGAATTTAATAGTCAGACTTCCCTGAGAAATTCTGAAGGTGAAAGAATGTGCTGCTTACAAAGAGTTTATCTGTTAAAGAAATGGCATTTCACTGAGGGTAAGATCCTGGCCCTCCAAAAAATCAACAGCAAAAACCCTAGGGACTCAATGAGGTCAGTATTTTACTCTCCATTTCACCATTCTTAAGCTTTGTCTGAAGTGGAGACGGGTATTTTCCCATTGTCCAACCTCCCCAGGTTGTAATCAGTCAAGTTTTCTGTTCTAACCCTCAGCAAAAAATTTTAAACTACAAGGACTCAATTAGGCATAGATACACATACAGTGTTATTATTTGCTACATTTTTATTAAGTTCCAACACACACTCACCTTCCAGGTATAAATAATTTTTCCATTTCTTTCAACATTTACAACATAGAGTGTTGATGAATTCTCGGAAGTATCTGAAATGGTAAGTATCAAAAGGCACGGGATTTTCATTTGAGCTGATTCATCATACCATTTACGCACACTTTAAGCAAATTTACTAAATAAATTTTGACATATAAATACTTCTTTGTACATGCCAAAATTACTCCCACCTGGAAAGAGAGAGAGAGTATTTCTTACACCATGATTTAAACCTGATAAACTTCAACACAAAATAGTTAAGGGGTTTCAAAACGCACAGGAAAGAATTATTAACGTAAACTCCTAACTCTTCATTATAATTGTGATTCTAATGGCCACTACCTTTTGTGATGAAAATGGAATGTGCTTTTCCACTATCTTCCATTCACAGAAACAAAAAAAAAATTCGCATTTATCCATTCATTATACACAAGATGGGGTTCAAACAGTTAAGTTGCACTCCAATTATCAGAACACTTCAGGGAGACAGAACTAGCCCCAGGAAGGTGTCACTTGCTCCCACCTGCCCCTTCAGCATCCCAAACTATTGCCTGGAAATAAACTACATCTTCAGAGATGAGTTCTACAACAATAATAAACACACACTTGCCCTCACCAAAGAATAAACCAAAACCCCAAGAACAACAGGATTCAACACCATATATATATATATATATGCAACATACCGATAAGTATAAGGGAATTAGGCAATACAGGACAAGGGACATAACATGGGGTGCAAACAGGGCTACAGTGTGAGTAGGGCTAAAGGGGAAACAGATGAGCAGAAAGCTAGGATGGACACAGAAAGAGAAGAGTGCATCTGGACAAAGCAGCACAAAATAAAAAGTAAAGGAAAACACAAGAAAAAAAAAAGATAAAACATTGTACTCAAGGTGATAAAAATGCATACTTTCCTGATGCTGCTTTTCTATTTTCTAATCACTGCAACCACCAAAAAGGCATTTATCTCAGAACTAAAATGGGAAAATTTGCCCTTAATTAGGTTGACAGCTGCATGATTAGTCCTAGTTTTAAGTAAACAAAAAGAATTCTCCACAAGTCTCAGCAATCATTTAGTCAAGTTTGACACTATTTACTTTGCAGTTACCACAAAGCATTGATAGAAAGAAGACATGTGAAACTTAGTTTCACAAGCCTGGTATTATAAACTGGCTTGTACAGCTTGCTGTGATAAGAAAAAAAATTTTTTTACAAGTATCATCAGAAGGAAAGAAATTATGTATTTTGTTGTGGGAGGACAATGAAAATCCTTAGTGTACATTTAACAATGCATCACTTTCTACGGGTTTCAGATCACACAAAGTACACCATAACACCACTACGTTAGGGCTAGCTGGCAACAACAGAGAAAGCCTCACATAACGCTATATTCTGCTCTTCTTCTAGTGGAAACTTCCCGGAACTTAACCACCACCTCAAACTTTCAAAATGAGTACTATGGTCTCCATACTTCTCTCTCATATAATACTTCCTCAGCAGAACAGAATTTAGCTAGAGAAGAAAGTCCACAAGAAATCTCCACATCAATGAATTTCTCTACCACCTGACACAGAGATCTTAAATGTGTTGAAAAAGTTCCATGTCAGAAGCAAGTTTCATGCCACTGAACACTGTCAGTGGGGATATTTGCCAAAGAAGAAGTGGCGATCATCTCTGCCCTTGGAAAGTCCTGCAGTAAAACTCTGCATATAGAATTACAACTTCTTCCTCATCCCCACAGCTCAGACCAGCAGATGAAGGGCTGCAAAAGAACCAACCCAACCTGCCTGCCCAGCAAACTATTCTTATCAACATACTCAGGAGAATGCAGTTTGATTTCCTGAAGGCCATTATATGCAGCTCATACTAAAATAAGTGGAATAAAGAGAACAAGGCTGGTTCTCTTCACTTGCCGCTCCCCTTCCACTATCATAACTACTCCCAGCTCCCATGCAATTTCAAATTCTCACATGCTATCAAGGGCTTTCAAGTCATCAGGAACAAAAATAATAAATGTGAATAACTATAACATCTGAAACCACTGACACAAGAGTACCATGACTCCTAAAAATTACTTGCTTTCTGTGAATAGGTATTTCTTTGATGTTGAAGTGAATCTTTTTAAATTCTTACCTCCCATCTTCACATTCCTAATACAACAGCACTAATCAGGAAAAAAAGTCAGTATGCACAGACAAAAGTTGAAATGCAACACAGCAGTGCTGGTAACTGATCAGACACACCTTCCAACTTAGATCCTTCTGACTCTGTATTACCAGGGGCATTTATTGAACGAAGAGCCTGTATTACATTTTTAAATTTTTTTAAATATTTTTTAAATAAAATGATTGTCCCTTTCCCAAACACAAGTCAGCATCATTTTGAGATCATTATGACATAAATGCATAGATTAACTGTCTCATTGATTTCATCATAGATGAAGCGATAAACTCATAGATGAACTGATTACGTGTGGAGAATTTCAGAATTTTACCTCAAACCCCTTCAGTACACCATTCAGCAATTGTTCAGTGAACTACCTAGTATATATGAAATAATTTTTAACAGATTTTGCAACTGATGGCTTGGTAAATAATTTTCTTTTATAAAACTAAAAAAAAGCTGATACTTGCTAGTTTACCTCCAAAGCAGTTCTTTTGAAACTATTTGATAACAACCTCTAAACATGGGAAGCAAGTTAAATATTTTAATTAAAAGCAACCAAAGGAGCTGAGGTTTTAAGTTCATCGCACAAAGCATCAATGATGATCTATTTCTACTAAAGTAATAATTATTACTGGGTTGTGTTGGTGTTGTTTGTTGGGGTTTTTTTAAGACGAAGGTTTCCATCAGTTTCTGAAAAGCAGAACTGAGCCATCTGCCCTGCAGATGAATGAGAACAAACACAAGCCAAAAACCACAGGGCCAAGAATACAGTGGGGACATTCTTTTTTTTTCCAACCACTACATCAAGCACTCGCTACGCTAGCTATCGCACACTGCTGTGACAGCTAACACTTTATCTAATTTTAACTTGCAGTCATTTACCACGTAGACAGAAGTGTTTGGTCCCCCCTCCCACCCCCTGAAAGGGAAGTAGTGTGGGAGAGGAAGGCATGTTTAAAGTCTTTTGGGGGGAGGAAGAAAAAAAAAACAAACAAACAAACAAA
>NW_009647856.1:398718-435762 GCF_000708025.1 Charadrius vociferus
GCCGTCGTTTGCTCGTTGGAGCTGGCGCCCAGGCTCTTCCCGAGGCGTGCTGGAAGGAGGGGTGGTCCTTTGTGAAGCTTCACTCACAGAGCGGCTCGGTGCCTGAAACAGTTACCTGTGGGTGAGGTCTGGTGTCTGCTGATCAGAAGGTCCCAGTCATCTGTTACCTTCCAGGCGTCCCCCCACGGGGGGTGTTGGGTGTTCTCCAGAATTTCAAGCAGCATCCCTCTTTTCTGAGACTACACACTCCAAATTGCTTGTTGAATCGATCAAGTCTCTCGGTGCAGACTGCTTTGGCAGAGCTCAGGGTGTCCTCTCAGACTAGGCCTGGCCTCATCCTGCTTTTTGTCTGTCTACTAGCAAAGGAGGTAAAGCTTAGTGTAATCTTAGGGGGGGTGTGTGGTTTGTTTGCTTGGGTGGGTTTTTTTAGCTTTTGAAAATAATTTTTAGGCTGATAAGGTGCTCCTCTGTGGCTATCTATAGCCTGCCTGTAATTACCATTTCCCTTCTGACATCCACTGGCTGATGTCAGGCAGCTAAAAGCAGCATTAAAGTGGATGGGCTGTAAGGGCGCACACCAAGCTAGACGTGTGCCAAGTACAGAACAGCTTGAGCCTGTTCTAAGATCTAATCCAAGTTTTTTCTAAGATCTACCAAGTTTTTTCCCTTCATTGCTAAGCTTTGGAGCTATATAAAGAGCAGGTGAGAATCAGGTACGCCCGCAAAGGGCGGATGAAAGGCAAGTTGATAAATGAAATGCAAAGCAGACATATGCTTTCTTTCAAACTCTGTATTGCCCACCTTTACAATTTTATCACAGGTTTCATAATCAGTATTCTTAAAGCTCCTTGGATCAAATGTTTCTGCAAGAATTTCAGCTTCTATTTTCACTGTTGTGAAATAAAGCTTGAAAATGTGACTGGAATATTTATTTCAGAGACAAAAGTAGAAAACAGACAAAAGATCCCAAATGGATGCATTTTTTTAAGAGATGAGGTGAGGTGAATTCATGATTATGAGTATTTGGGAATGACACAACCTGAGGGGCAAGCAAAGGAGGGAGACGAAGCCAATGAAATGACTTATTTCCTGTATAGCAAAACAAAAAAGAAATGTGGAAATGTGTAACAAAGAGTCTGCCGGTAACAGCAGGCACTCCAAATGCAAAAGGAAAAGAAAGAAAATTAAATATAGCTGCCTAGCTTTTTTGCCTAGGTCCTGGATTAAAAAAAAAAAACAAACCAGCTGTCAACTGTTTTTTTTGTTTCAAAATCAGCCATACCACTTACAGTTCTTAAAAGAGAGCCCACATAACTGAGGGGTGAATTATTCTCTAATATTTACAGACTGAGAATCATATGATGCTGTTCCTGTAGAGTATCTTACATAATATGTGAAAGGCCTTTCGGACAGTAGGAGCTGCATGGAGTTAACCAGAGTGACTGCTTGGTCTGCCATAGAACTTAAGCTGGTTAACATGCTTAAAGGAAATTGGAAGTGTTCTTAGATGATGTGAGCTGGTGAGTAGCCGTGCAGACAGGTGGGTGTGGAGGAGATCCATTCACTCGTGGTCTGTGCATAGGATCCATTCCACAGTCCTTATTCAGGGAAGGACTGGAAGAGTTTGGGCAAGCTGCTGGAAGAGTTTCTAGAGTGGTCAGGTGTGCAGTAGGAAAAACCTTTATTGTTGAGGGAAAAGTTAACAAAATTTCCCCTCAGACTGTGTTTTCACTGCAAAGGATTCTTCATTATTTTTTGATTCATTATTATTCTTCTTCATTATTTTTGTATGCCAAATATATTTGCATTATCTCACTGAAGTTTATAAATACGCTTTCTCAAGACTCCTGGCATAGAGTGGACCATCGCCACCAGCGCACCATCCCAGGAACCTGGAAGCTTCTCTGATGTTAGTCCCTGAAACTGAGGCAAGAGAAATTCTCTCAGAAGAATTTTTCTTCTGTCTTTTCAGTGAGAAGATGGAAGTGGTAGCTTAGCAGATGAAGAGATTTGAGAAACAGGAAGGGATGAGGCGATCCATGATGTCTATCAGGGTTTAGAGATACAGAAACATGAGAAGAGCAACCACATAGAGCTGGGGAAGATGGTACAGCAGGAGCTCAAGGAACTGATGGGAGCAAGGTTCCAGAACAGAAGGGAATGAGGAAGAGGGAATCTGGAAAGCCAAGACAAAGGTTTATAACCTTTGTAGAACTGAAGTCAGTCTTCCCAGAATTTAAGTCAGGATTCCGAAGTTTCTTAGTTGTCCAGCAAATGATTTGAAATCCACTATTTTCCAGTGGTTTATCCATATAAAAAGACAAGGTATTCTGCCAGTTTCTTTGGTTCTTTGGTAAAGGTTTCTGTGTGACTCTTAAAGATCCAACCCTTGGGAGTGTCATTATGACTCTGTGGTGCAATTATCTGTGCTTTCCTAAAAAATCGCACACAATTATATATAAAAATGTCAATAAAACTACTTCTGGTTTAGATAACAGTCTCATTTGTTGTATCTTTCATTTCTAAAAGGTAATCCATGCTATGAACAAAACAAAAGGGGAATCTTAAGGAAAACAGACGGTATACTACAAGATGAATGATATTTCAAAGAGAACAAATTAAGCTTGCATAAACAATGCTTTTTTTGTCAATTTCTTATTTTTGAGAGCTTAATTTACAGTCATTATATACATTAGGAATACATATATCTGCATTGAGTTGCCAAAATATATTTAAGAGAAAGCAGACAGTTTGCCTGCCTGTTTGTGTGTTTATATAGAACAGAGGAAATACTTCCGATCAAGTAAATGAGGTTCACAGTAAATTGAGAAAGTGATGCAGTTTCTGAATTGATTAACTTTACCAGTCAGACTTTTTAAATTATCCAAGGAAACATCATAAAATGCTGACAACTGATGTTAAAATGAAACTCAGAGTGCCTACTTACTAACATGTACAAGATACCCCATCTTTCAAGAAACAACAACAGCAGATTTGGGGCTGTATAGTCCTTCACTTAAGGAACAAGCAAACGGTCTCACATAAGAATTTTCAGTGCCATGAAGAAAACTTAATCCATTGCTGCTCTTTCTCCTCACGGTACCACTATTGAAGTGTTTACTACAGCTGCTGTCACCTGAAGAGCACCTAATGCTTTGAAGTGGGATGGGGTTTCTTCTTTCTCTTCCTGCGTTCCCATTGTTATCTGCTGTTTTTATTTTCTCACTTCTACCTTTAATATCTATTTCCTTCACAACTGAAAAAAATAATTCACAGATTTAGAGCTTGTTATGTAAAACTCATTATTCCCTGAGTTGTCACTCTGGCTATGAACGTTAGAGGCCGTATCTACAGGCCCAGAGATCCAGGTTGAATTCCTAGAAGCACAACACATTCCTCAGAAACCACAAAGCTGACTCATTCGGAGTACTTCAAGTAATAACTCAGTATGGTGTATCATGCCACCTCAACCCTGATACATAAAATTAAAAGCATGATGCAAAAGACATAAGCATCTAAAAAAACCCCTTACACTGTCTTCAGCAGGTTTTGAGTTAAGACAGAGGGCCTGATGTATTCTTGATAACAGCTGCCAACTTTGCTAGATGGAGAAAGAAGCTCTTGGTTTAAAAAAAACCCAATAATTTCTTATCTCTGCCAAGTGAAATTAATGTTATAACCCATTTCTGACTTTTGCTTCCTTTTTGCTTGCACCATGAAACCAAATAGTGAATTTCACTTTCTATTTATACTCTTTCCTTTTCTGACTATCATGCTTAGTTAAGTTGGGCTTCTAGATCCAGGCTGAAGCTGTGTGCAGGCACAGGAGCTGATCCCGATGGAGCATCCGGGATAGGGTTGTGAAACTAAAGCTTGTAGAAAAAAAGTCAGATTACATTTTTCTATCTTTTTTTTATCGGGAATCTGTTCCCACCTTAGTAAAGAGAGGATCTCCCTCTAATTTTTAGCTGGAGTGGGTCTTGACCATAGTCAGGCAAATCATCAGAAAGCAGTAGTGGCCCTACTGATCACATTGTAACCAGCATCAGCATTTTTTACCACTAACAACAAATTTTGTGCTAGTTGTTTACATGCCTATCATCCCTTCTCAAACAGTTCATGTGGCAGGAATTGCAAAATCACACCATGAAACAAGTGTGGGGCTGATGAGGCATTGCTCCCCATCCTGGCATTGATGGGTGTAACACATACCTTTTAGCTCTCTCAACAGAATAAAGCTTTGTTCATGGAGAAAAACATAGAGAGCCATAAATCATCGATGTGTTCTGCATCAGGAAATTTTCCTTAAGACTTCTTATGAAGAATGAATATCTGAATATACTTAAACACATGACAGCCTGGCAAACAGCTCATGACTTCTTCGGGAAGTACTGCTTACTGAGGGCAACCTCTTTTCCCACCATTCCAGCAACAGAGGGTTTATTGTCATCATGTCTAGACAGTTGTTTCCTTGAAGAATGTTTTCAGCCAAATACAAAATATATAAATAAATTGTTTTCCTCAAGTAGGTGGTCAATATGTTTATTAAACTCTCTAGGAAACACAAATAAGATGCAATTAGAAATCATTATTTTGGTAGTAGAAATAAAGGCTGCGATTCAAGGGTGGTAGAATAAAATACCTTTATTTCAGTGCATGAAAATAATATTTTGTTCAGTATCTTTAATCACAGAATATCAACATAAATCACAGTAGTTTCACCGAAGTCAGTCAGCATCCATGACAGATGCCAGCGCTTCATGGATGTGTTTTCCTATGCTTTGCTTAATAATTAATCACAGGAAATAGTCTTCTAACTACTAAGGAAAAAAATCTGTCTTGCTATTCATGCTCATGTTGAACAGCACCTTCTTCTTTTAAATAGCTTCATTGAAGTCGATAACATGCTCAAGCCTATAACCTATTTCAAGTCAATGAGGCTTCTGAAACAATTAAGGTATTCCTCAAAGCGAGGGAGGGGAAGAGAACGGGACCTAACGAAGTCCCTGACTGTCATCCAAGTGGCCTTTCTGTTTCCGCCCGTTCTCCCTCCGTGGCCCGGGCTCTGAAGATCCTTTGTTCTTTCCACAGACTCACCCCTGCTAGCACCGATGAAAGCTCTGTGAGCGCACACTGTCTCAACAGCTGTTGAAGGAGCTCTTTGCTCTGTGTTTATTCTTCCAGCTTCAGCCTCATTAGGACTCGTCGGCAGTGTTTAGAAACTTGCCCTTTTTTCCTTTGTGATCTTCCTGCTCTGACTTCATTTTGCATTGCAAGAGGACAGTGTCGATACTCGGCAACAGGCTTACAACTCTTTTGGGAACAAATATAATAATGCATGTATCAGCAGATTAGTTCCAATTTCTTTCACTTTTTAGGTCTCTTTTCATTTTCATTTTCGTTTTCATTTTCATTATTTTTATTGTAAAATATGAGAGAAATGTTTAGCACAAATGCATTCCTTTGAAATGCAATGCTACAGCATGGTAGAGTGGAAGCTACAGACAGGGACAGCACAGGATGAACACATCAGTTGAATTTCATCTCACTGAGCTTCCGCCATTTTGAAACCAGGGTTCTACTATGAGTTCTTTGTCTAGGCTCCTTCTAGTTAATGAAGAAAGAGAAGAACTCCAGAGGGCAATTGATACAACCTGGTTTTGGCATGCACTTAATGGTGCATTTTGCCCAAGTCTGGGTACTGGGTCTCCTGTCCCCTCCCATCTCCAGTCATGCCTACTGGGAATGTGCGGCTGGAAGCCTGGAGGAAAGTGGGACTGTCCCTTTCCGTGTCTGCCTCCAAGTAGATCACGTACAATGTAATATGGAAGGGGGCCCTGAGGGTGTGGTTTGACAAGCAGCTGATCTCACAGCTCATGACTGTTGAAAGAATGGTCCCAGACTTCCTTCCCTTCTTGTTTTTTTTCCCCCTACCTTCATCCCGAGGTCACCCAGCCTCGTTGTTTGCCAGCTCTGCTGCGTATCCAACGCCTCTGTGATCCAACTCCACTTGCCCACCCACTAAAGTCTCTTTACTTTTTTTTTAATGGTTTAATTTTCTGCCAGGTTATGAAGGTGTCTCCGGTCACGGGTAGCTTTTACAAGTGCCACAGCCATTGCAAAGGGAAGTGGTGGTAGCCTGCAGCTGGCAGCAGGGAGGGGAACAGAAGAAGGCCTCCCTGTACTGGCACCAGTGAAGCATTAGACGCACATGGCTCATTCAGAGCCTTTGCCAAGCGCTTTCCTCTGACTCTCAGGTTGAAACGAACAGTTGTTTTGGCCCAGCATTCCTCCAGTCCATTCCCAGCCACCACTGGCATAGTTTCCAGACCAGAGAACTGAAAAATAACCTTGAGGGGAAACAGGACAAAGTGGGAGGAGCTGTTTTCAGTAGTATCACCCATCAAGTTTACTGAACCCTTATGCCAACAAAAATGAAGATAAGATAGGATAGGACAGGATAAGATAGGATAGGATAGGATAGAACAGGACAGGACAGGACTGGATAGGATAGGATAGGATAGGATAGGATAGGATAGGATAGGATAGGATAGGATAGGATAGGATAGGATAGTTCAGTTGGAAGGGACCTACAATGATCATCTAGGTATTCAACAGAACTAGGAACAAACCAGGCAAAAGGCCTTGAGGAAACTGCTTTTCCTGGTGTTGGTGCTCAGTTTAAGGCCAGTTTAAGTTTGTGCCAAACTACAGCCTTGGGATTGGGTTAATTGTCCCTGGAGGCGCCTGCTTCTCTCACTGTACAGTAAAAGGAGTCTGGGTATCAGCTCTTAGCTGATATAAGTCAGGTGAGGAAATCCTATTAGCATCCTCGGTCTGGTTTCCTGATTCCATCAGAACCAATAAAACCCACTAGTTTTTAGTACCTTATTTGTATGCTGTAACAACCACTGCTTTGATACAGTACAACACTTTAAATACATTCAAATTATTCTCTCAAAATCTGAATACATTTCCCTGGCACATCCTAAAAATATCTTTTATTTATTATATGTGTTGGTTCCAAACAAATGTCACATTAATAAGCAGAGAGGGTTGGGTAGGTGTACGTCATTAGTCACGCAGTGGTTTCTTTTTCCAAAATACTTCCAGAATTCAATCTGACCTCTTTTAACAATGAACTATTTATAGGATTCATAAGGGCCTTATCCTCCAACCCTGACTCAGCCAAAACTCACCACTGACCTTGACCTCCTGTAGTCTATTCTTACAGCCTTACTCATGTGAGGAGCTTTTATTCGCTGACCTGACTTGGGGAACGTATTCTCATGAGCGTGATTTTGCAGGCTTGGTTCCCAGCATAGTGGGACTTGGTAAATGTCACAGAATCAAGTCCTAAGGATGCATATATTATCTTCACAATGTTATAAATACAAAAAACAGGGGAAAATATGCAGCTAAGTTCTGCTTCCAGTACCACAACAATAATTTGAGTGTAATTACGTTAGGTTTTTAGAGCTACAAAGGAAAGCATTCAGTTCTCCTTATTTTAGAAGAGAGTGCATATATTTTTAGAAGAAAGCAGTCACTAAGTTTCTGAATCATAACAATTATTACTAAATAAAATTGTTGTTTTTTCTCAACAAAATATAATTTTTTTAAAGTAGAATATTGTTGCAGTGTTAGGTGATTACACTAGCACAATATGACAATGGCAATTTTTTTCTGTATTTTTTGCGTCTTCTGTAACATCTAAAATACTCTTGACTATAACCACTGTCAATGTCCCTAATAATTTTCTATTTCTCACTCTGACACAGGATGATATGTTTTTAGAAGCTAATATATTGTCATTAGTGGAGCTGGGTAATGGATGTATTCTCTGTATCAAAAAAATACTCTTAGCAATCCACTATCTTTCAGTTTGTTTAAATGACTCTTCCAATTATGAAGATTATAAATAGGTATACTTGATGTGTCTTTTTCCAGCATATGTTGTGTTACATATCTCTTTCATTTCCTTTCTTGTTTTCTTGCTTTAAAGTGGAAGAGTCCAAATTTTTAGGTGGTTTTTTAAGTCCCCAGTGCTTTTTTCGTTCACATCTGAACCACTTCTTTTTATTTCCCTATATTTTATTGTAAGTGGTGAAAGTGTATTTATTATATACTTGAATCATCAGTATATTATATGGTGGTTTTTTGTAGCTCCTGTATTTTATTTGTTCTTTTGAATTTAAGCATGCAATGAACATATGTCTTCAGTTAGCTGACTACTACGACGCCTAGGCCTTTTCCTTGAGTAGTTACAGTACAGGTGGAATCCATTATGTTTATCATTAATTGAAGGAATTCCTTCTAATCAGCACTGTCATGCATTTATCATCATCTGAATTTATCTGTCTGTATTGCTAGTTAGCGTAGTTTCATCAGCTCTTGGAGCTTATTGTATTCTTTTATAGTTCTAAGTGAACTTTGTAAAGAGATTTGGTAATCTGCAAATGTTGCCAATGTACAACATATGTATCTAAAGTATAGATAGATACCTTACCAAAGCTAAATGGTAGCATTTTATTCTACAGTAGTTGCCTTCCTCTATATAATTAGTGAGATGTAGTCAATCATCATGATAGTAGCGCAACTTCTTCAAGGTTTGCTTGGAAGTCATGTAGAAGGTGCTTACAGGACATACAGAGTTTTGCATCCTTCTCCTCTTATTTCTTTTCCTAGCTTCTTCATGCTGGGACTGTAATTGCCACAACTCTGTTTAAAAAAAAAGTCTCTGAGACACATGCGTCTTTCCTTGCTTCTGAAGACCCGCAAACAGCAGAGGCACAGGCAGAAAGGAGTTGCCCTTTATCGACCATGTTGGAAGCTGAGGTGCAGCTTTTTTTCTCTCCCAAGATCAGGCCAAGGCCATGGTGGAAAGCAGACGATATCTGCCCTAACTATTCCATTACTGGCATCAAAGGAGACAGTTCTGCTACTGGACCCCAGGACAGTTCTTGTCAGCTAGGTCTATACTTACAACCAGTATCTACAAGGCCACTTGCTTGCTTATCAGTTGTATGAAGGCTCCACATGGATAAACACTACTCGTAGACCTGGGTTCAGGTCTTCCATCCATTCCAGCTCCTTCATGTAGTCCTCATGTTTAATGGGCGTTTACCCTAATGTCCTACAAGCAGCAGCCTTCACACCTTGTAATTTCTTTTCTTCTAGGGTCTCCAGCTTCCTTGCATTCCCTCCAAAACACAGCTGATATAGATACCTGTGCCAAGTTCCCTACAAGCTCATACTGGCCAGCCTCCTCTCCCATTGAAATCATCACATCTGACAGGCTTACAGCTGCCCGTCTACCCTGGTGTTTAACCAAAAGCTGCCTCTTTTTCTTTCCTCTTCCTCTTTGTCTCATTTTGGGCTACTGGTTTCTCATTCCGGTACAAACACCACCAGTTCCAAGCAGAGGAATGCTGCAACTGGGCTTGAGTCTACTTCTTCCCACAGCACTACTTAATTGTTCTTGTCATAGTAGGAGTACGAAAATCAAAAATGTATTTAAAATTGCATATGGATTGCATTGCTTTACCTGCAGAAATGGTCAGTTTCAAATGCTTCTGAGAAAGGTGCAAAAAGCTCTGCAGTTGTCAACTAAAGATATTCTGCACCTGTCTTGGATGTTAGGTTTCACTCCAATCTCTAATAGTTAGAGATTGATTTATGCCTCAAAGTCTAACATTTAATATTCCAGAGTATTCAGATTAATTAGAACTCTGCATATTCTTGAAATCCATAGAAATGTTTAATTCCTTTTTAACTTTTGGGCTCAATGACCTTTTTTATCCACAGCCTAATTACAGGGTACATGAGAAGTAAGAGAGAAGTAAGAAAGAGAATTATTTAAGAAACTGCCATCATTTAATTGCTTTGAATTAAATTCAAACTTCTGCTCTGTCTTTCCTGTAGCACTTTTTAGTCCTTTGTGCTCTTTCCTAAGTTAATCACAATTAATATTTTAAATTTGTCTTCAGAGAAGGTGCGTTCCATGCTCTGGATTATTCTTATAGCCTTTCCTGAATGTCTTCTGAAGAGGGACTTCAAAAAACTTTCTTTAAGAAACAGAAATAATGTATATGCACTTGTTTTTCCATTTTTTCAGCACGCTTAGATGGTAAGAAGCACTGTTTTGTTTTACATGGGCTCATGGTTAGGCCTTTTATAAGTCTGTCATTAGAGACTGTGTCAACCATTTGACCTTGTGATAAAGACTCTCATCTTATAGTTCCTAGTAATATTTTTTGTTTTAATTTTGTAAGTATATACACATGCTACAGACTTATAATACTATTAGATAATTAGATTATTTAAATGAGAATGTATGTATGTTAGCTCATGAACTTTCTCATTCTTAAAGTGTGATTGGATGTATCCTACATGGTTTTTATTTTAAATTGATCAGTTTATATTAACATCTATGTCATTTACTCTGTAATCCTTCTGCTGCTGTTGTATTTTTACTATGAGAAAAAAATTATTCTAACCAATGTTCTCTGCTGGAAAAAAAAGCTAAACAGCAGTGATTATTTTTTTTTTTGCATAAAATTTCAGACTAACTGTGACAGTCAGATCAAAGGTCCATCTAACTAGCATCTTGCCTCTGACAGTGGCCAGTGATAGATGCTAAGAAAAAGCATGTATAAAAAGATAAAAGATTCTATTTCTTTCTGTTGTAACTCTTCCAGATTATAAAAATCAGAGATCAAGACATCTGGAACCTATTAATTATTTTGGCATCCAAACAAATCCCGTGACAATTAGAGCAATGGTTTAGTAAATGTGAAAAAGTACACCTGTGTATTTAATTCTCCTGCCTGATAATTGTGTGATGTGCCCTAGTTTTTCTATTAAGAAAAATAGTGCATAATCATTCTCTAATCAGGATTTTGTAAAAATTTATCATGTTTTCCTTCCCTGTCATCTTTATTTCAAGGTGAGGGTTCTATTTAATGTCTCTTCATGTAAAATCTATCCCCTACCTCTTATCATCTTTATTACACTTCTTTGTGTTTCTCCGTGACTGTATATTATATTTGAAATGGGACACAGAGGCTTTATTCCTTGTAATTGTTATTTTTATTTTCTTGGGACTCTCATGGATCCATAATTTGTACCTTTAATATTATAATAAAGTTCCCTGTAATTTGTCTTATGTCAATGCCTATTTGCTTGTCAAATTCTCACCTAGGTCTTCTAATTTCCATTTTGTCCTTTACTTTCGATAAGTATCTTTTATGAAGGCATTTACATGAGTGGTTTGCTTTTCACAGGCACAAAAGCCATCTAATGTTAATTATCAATTGTAGTTCACACATTGCTTTTTTGCTGCAGTTCCTGCGTACCTGCCAGGGCTGGCTTTAGCCCTAGGGAAGGTAGCAGCTGTCTAGGGTGGCAGTCTGGTGGGGACAGCAAAATCACTCTAGAAACAGTCTGTACCTGGCACCATCCACACTGAAGGCTTCAGAATATCAAGATGAACTGACTTCCTCAGCCCCAATAGTAAGACATCATAGCATCATGTGAACTCCATGAGGTTCAACAAGCCAAGTGCAAGGTCCCACACATGGCTCAGGGCAACCCCCGGTATCAATACAGGCTGAGGGATGAAGGGATCAAGAGCAGCCCTGCCAAGAAGGACTTGGGGGTACTGGTGGATGAAAAACTGGACATGAGCCGGCAATGTGTGCTTGCAGCCCAGAAAGCCAACCATATACTGCGCTACATAAAAGGAAGCACGGCCAGCAGGTCGAGAGAGGTGATTCTGCCCCTGCGCTCTGCTCTGGTGAGACCCCACCTGGAGTACTGCATCCAGCTCGGGAGCCCCCAACATAAGAAGGACATGGACCTGTTGGAGTGGGTACAGAGGAGGGCCATGAAGACGATTAGAGGGTTGGAGCACCTCTCCTATGAGTGCAGGCTGAGAGGGTTGGGGTTGTTCAGCCTGGAGAAGAGAAAACTCCAGGGAGACATTATTGCAGCCTTTCATTACTTAATGGGGGCTTATATCAAAGATGGAGAAAGATTTTTTACCAAGATCTGTGGTGACAGGACAAGGGCCAATGGTTTTAAATGCAAAGGGACTAGATTTAGATTGGACATAAGGAATAAATGGTTTACAATGAGTGTGGTGAGACACTGGCACAGGTTGCCCGGAGAAGTTGTGGATACCCCATCATTGGAAGTGGCCAAGGTTGGATGGGGCATTGAGCAACCTGATCTAGTGAAGGATTTCCCTGCCTACAGCAGGGGGTTGGACTAGATGATTTTAAAGGCCCCTTCCAAGCCAGACCATGCTATGATTCTATGATCACCACTTGCCAAACCCATTTTCTTACCTGCTTCTTGCCCAGCAGGAAGAGAGTGGCCACACAAAGCAGCAGTGTTGTGCAGTTGCAGTACGGTTTACATATTCACACATTCCTGGTGGGGACTGTGGATAAAGAAACATGCAGGGTGGTGCTGGGCACACAAGCAGTGGGACAGCAATTCCTAGTTATGGGAACAAGAAGCTTGCTTATTTTTCATGCTCTGAACTGTTTAAGAACCTCAAATTAGATGCTCTGAACTGCTTTCTGGACTAAGAACCTAAGGAGGTTAGGTAATGAGTTATAAGTCCCATGTTGTGCAGAATGAATGTTTCTACAAAATTTTATTTGAAGAACTACATGAATAATAGCCTTGAGTGGTATTCTCAGGCTCGGAAACATCATTTACATCAAAAATGAAAATATGGTTTTAAAAAAATGTTTTTAATTATTTAGGACCTAGATGCACCAAAGAATGCCTTAATTCAAATCGTCTGATTGTTGTGTGACTTCCCTCTGAAGTGAGGTTACAGTTGTTTAAGTACCTTCAGGACACATTGCTATTTTAACTTATTTTATTTCTGCTATATCTAACCTGAACTCTGAATATTCTGGGCTTCAAAAAACATTTCTTTTTGTTAATTACCATAATCTTATTCTTTATTCTGCACTTTAATTACTGGTACATGCTCTGTATCAATATTAGTTTCCTTTTCTCAAAATCCTCAAATAATATTTTTGGCTCTCAATGTAAAGGTCAGCTTCATAGGTCATTTTAAATATCAGTACATCTCAGACTGCCTCAACTAACGCCAGTGAAGTCAGTGGAAAGTAATACAGCCTACTGCTGTTCTGCTTTTTATCATTTCTGGAAAGGTTTGAAGTTGTTTAATGTATGGAAAGTTTGCAAAGAGTAACCTTTCTTAAAAACTAGGTGGACTTAAAAAAATTGCTATTGTGTCCACAAAACAATCCAATGAAGTAAAAATCAGGGTCACCGAGGAGGGCAGGCAGCATCCTGCAGAGCCACAATTCCGTCTCGCTGATCGGGATCCGTTCATGACATTAAGAAATGCACTGAGGAGCAGTGTACGAACGCACAACACGCAAATCTAACCAGTTGTTTGTACTTTTTGTAGTTCTCACATGACTAAGAAGCTAATGATCATGAGTAATGTATTCCAGCCTTTTATCCTGTGTCTTTTTATCTAAAGATGGGATCCCCAAGACATCGTCTTCCCCCAACTGTGGAGCACACAGAGCACTTATTTGCAGAGATCTTCTCGGTGCTTCATTTTCCAATGCGTCAGTCGGTAAAGCTGCCACTTCTCCAGCACACCGAACGGGCTCACTGGGAGTGCACACTTCACTTCTCGCTTTCAAACCATTGGTGTAAGTACGTCTGGTTTGGTTGTCTGCAAACACTGCGAGAATAGCTCTGTCTCTGCTAGCTTTCATTTTGCTGAGGGCTGCAGCCCTGCTGTCACCACTGCTCTCTGGCCACCCTTTCCATAAGAGTTGTCACAGGCAAGGGAAGCTGAGTGCTTTGAAGCATGCTGGTGTCCCTGGAAGAGCAGTGTAATCAGACTGGTCCTTTCAGGTGAAATGCCATTGATTCACTTCTAAGTCCTGGATGCACAAAATTTGGAGTAACTATGTGGCTACTTCACAGGGTGAAGTAAGAGCCATCCCCATGATTGAAGGGATGAGTGTGAGGTGGAAGGCTTCGTCTTCTCCAGCGGAGGCTCCAAAGTTTCAACACGTAGCCAAAGGCTAATGGAAACATCCAAGTCATTGAGAATTACCTAAGAAACTAAACTTGTGAAACTATTTGGCCAGCGGAGGAAGAAGGGAACGAGTTAGTCCTCCCCAGGTGCTTTGTAACTATCAATCCTGTAATACAAAGCCACGCAAGCAAAATGTAAGAATAATGAACTTGGCTAGCAAAACGATTGCAACCGTGAGCTGGGCCCACTGCTCTGCTAAACAGGGCTCAGTAGCCTGCGAGAGTCAATTGTCTCCATAAAGGTGGAGGAAACCTGTGGGTTTTTCTTACAGGTTTGTTGGGATTGGACTAGATGGGGGGTAAATGTTGCAGAAGCAGAAAAGCACAGGAATTACTGCTGGGCCTGAAGGATAAAGCTGCAAATTTTAGCACAGCTGTGCACATGTAAGGCATGTACCATTTTTGCTTAAAATGGGGTATCTTTGAACAGTAAACAGTAGATCCCTTAGGGTCTGTAAGTACCATAGTAAGTATCTTCTATTTTTATTTGCCCAACAGAGAAGACAATGTCATTGTAAATTAACTGACTTATTGGTCTCAGACTGTCCCAGATACTAGATTCATATTTCAGCTGCTGTTACCCCGTGAGTATATAGTTGAAGCTACTAGGAGTTATGTATTACATAATAATAATAATAATTATTATTATTATTACTTTCTAAACACTGTAACCCAATCTTTGGTTGGATTTCCACCTCTCCCACCCATCTACAATACAGAATAAATGCAAAGAGAATTAGAGGCCGATATTAAAATCTTGAAAATAGAACTAATAAATACAAAAGCTGGGAAAAAATTATGTGCAGCAAAAATAAATTAACATGATTAGCGTAGCATCTTTAAACTTTCTTTTTTTAATTGAAACAATTCCAGAACTAAAGTCACTTAAGGCTTGTCTTCAGGCCAGACTGACTGGAAAATGTTTCAATTTCAATAAACCACTGTTTGGTTTAGTCTAAAACTGGTAGGACGTGAAAAACTTCAACAAAACCTCATTTAAATATAGTAATGCCCAATTTCGGTAATGCAACATGTATAAACATGATGTCCATCAGTTTAGTTGGCAATTTTGAAAGATTTCCACTAAATACTCTGCAATCCTCTGAAGCACTTGAGAACCACAAATACTATGCACTTATTTTGTGTGCTATTTAGCGAAAAAATGTAGCTTGCTTTCTACTGTTATTTTATGCTAGTATTTTTTATTCCTGTTTCAGTGTGGTTGGTGCAGTAAACCCTTTGCTCAGTCTTTTATTCTGTTGGCTATTGGTTGTGCCTTTGACCTGTGCTGCGGTTTTACTGGTGCAAAACAGGAACATCATTTGGTTTTGGTTTGGACCAGAATTTGGTGTAATATTTGTAATTCTATTTGCATCTTTACAGATTATACTTACAGGCAAAGTATGGGTGCACATTTGAAAATCAACTATTAGCTTTCTAGACACTAGCTAGACAAGTAATTTTGCTGGTGGGAATAAAACGAGATTTCAAGAGGAACATTAGTGAAGTTTATCTGCTGCTTTTTTGTTTGGGTTTTTTTTTTTTTTTCCTCTAATATTAATTAGAATGCCTGTATATTTTCAAATGTGTCATTTCAGCTTTCAGTTTCTAATTTTATAGTATTAGATGGCCAATTCTGCATTCAGGTCAGAGTTTGGATTTTTTTACAGACAAATGTAATTTGTCCAAGTGAAAACTCAAGTCACAAATTGACAAAAACTGAAGAAAGAGAAAGTCAGGTTTATACACATCAAAGGAGTTACACCAGCGAAGAATTTGGTTCAGAGGCCGAGCTCTGGCTACTCAAATGGATTTACCCTCTCTAAAGGGGTGATTCAGACAACATGACTGCACTAAGGCATCAGTTTTCAGTTTGGTTCATTTAAACTATTTCTTTACCAGAAGTGCAGGCAGTTAGCCATTAAAGTGGCCAAACCAGGAATGTATTGTTCCAATGTTTATGCATTCAAAAAACCCCAAGCAGAAACCCTTCAGCCATTCTATCCCACTTCGTCAACTCTTCGAAAGTCTTGCAAAGACAGGGTGATAAGAAATATGTTTCATTTACAATAAAATGTTCCCAGAGAAAATTCTGAGGGCATAAGCCACATTTCTGAAAATTGCAATGACTCAAGTGACCTCTTGTTCTGACAACTGCAATTTTAAGCCTCTACTACTCTGATCTGTAATCAAGATAGGGAAAAAGAAACAGTCATGTGGGCAACACAGACAGGACTGGATTGCGTCAGAATATGGTATTTGTTTTCTTGGCTGACCCAATATAGAACATAACTTTGAGATAGAGAGTAAGAAAACTGTAAGGACATTTCCTTTCTCTTAAATTTGTTCAGTTGTACAGTTGTTTCTAGTTGGTCGTTTACTTTCAGGATTGTTTGCACTGCACCAGTGTAAGAGCAGTCCTGCCCCTCTGGAATCGTAGTACTGAAAAGCTGGGTAGGATTTCACGAGATCAGTGGTCCATTCCCCTACACTGAGCTGGTCAGCAGTATCCTAGACCACCCTCAATAAAAGCATGCCTAACTGCTCTTGAAACTTTCAGTTTCCTAAAGCCTTCCTAGTCTCTGGACTTCCGAGCTAACCTATTTTGGTGTTTAACAGTCCTTTAGGTTGGAAAGCCTTTTCCTAATGTCTGTGCTAAATTTCCCATGCTATAACTTAAGCCAGTTATTTCTTGGTTTTCCTCTCATGGCCATGACTAAGAATTAACCATCTGCTCTCCATTTAAGGAGAGACTGTTTCATTTTAAAAAATCTACAATTATTTAAATATATTTTTAATATGATAAAATGCAGTAATACTGGCAGGATGAGGATTTGCGGGATAGGACCTAGTTAGGGGTCTGTAGGCTCACTCTCCTTTCTCTGTGCCAGCCTGCCTGTGCAATAAGAGAAACCCTCCTTTCTGCTGGATGAACATCTGCCTGTATCTACATGTACTGGTGTGGCCATGAGTAAATTCAGTAACATCTTGCCCTGCTCTGAATTTTTACACTTGTAGGGCAGATGTAGCAAGGACCTAGGGTGTTGGCAAACACCTGTGTTCAGTGAATTTGTCTCAAGCATAAATTTTATACCACAAACATAGTAGCCCCTTAGACGAGCTTAACCTCAAAATGAGTAGATCCTGCTGTTGCTTAAAACTATGGAATCCTGTAAGACCACAGCAACCGCTGTGCAGATCAGGACAAAACTGGATTCAATGTTTTAACCTCTTTAAAATATTTGTAAACACTAAAAGCCAAATTATTTTATCATGTAAAGCTGGAGAAATTGAGTTCTGCTGAGTTAATCCTGAGTAACACTGCTGGCCATAAAAACAAGTTTGACCTCAATGTGTATGACAGACAGGATTAATCAATTTAAAATGTTTTCAGTATTTCAGAAGCATGAAATGCTGTGTAAATGGTAAATATTAATTTCTCTACCTAATGTAGGTTTTAGTTGACAATAGAAAAAAAGTACTTACCCCAGTGACCAACATTCGGTCTTAGTGTGCATTACAAATTGTAGCTCTGCAGAGTGGCTGTGGTCATCCTGCTCCTTCTCCAGGCTGTGCAGAGGGAGCTTAGTGCAAGCATAGTAAATGGGGATAGTAAAAAGCTTGGGATAGTAAAAGGTCACGAGCAACTCAGCAGAACAAAACTAACTCCAAGAAATAACAAGTACATTTCGGCGGGTCACTTTACTTCTGTCCCCCTGCATGCTTTGAAACAGGACTATCACATACACAGACTGCACAGTGGATCTGTGTCATTTAAAGGGGCATTTATGGGGCCTACCAACAAATTCAGGCTGTCCAGAATTTCAGGAATCATTAACAAAAATGGATTATTTTTACCTCATAGTTATGAAAAGATCTCCAACATGAGCCATTGTGTGCAGGCTGCAGAACTGATGCTGCCCTGTCTTACTCAATTTGTGGAGATACCAGAGATCTCCAAAGCGTGAATATTTCTGCCTTTCTTTAGATCTTGTGACAGTAACACCTTTATAATACTCCTGTAGCAGTACCATCTAACTGCTTAAATGCTGGCCATATTCTACCCCTGATCATTGTACAAATCATCCTCTGGTATTAATTGAGAAGTGACTAGGGCAGGTGTAAAGTTCAGACTTTCTGCTTTCCCTTAGCCTTTCTGCAGCTCCCAACATCCCTGTTGACATCCAACATCATATTCCTGACTGTGAACTCATGATGATAGCTTCCCCAAAGGCATCCAGACATGCAGTCTGATTCATTGGTTTCATACAGTTTCATACAAACCTAAGTATTCTGTATAAAATTCAGTGGGATTTTTCCAGAAAATTCAAAGTCAGTGGGTATTTCCATGTGGGCTAGAAGAACAGAAGCAACACGAAAATGGAAATAACTCCACATCTTGCATTCAGTACTCTAATGGAAAACCCAAGCACACAGTTTCCCAGTAAAACTTCTCAGTGCTAATTTTCATGCAAACAAACTACTTCTTAGAGTGCTAATATGTCTTTTGCTATAACTTGTGAGACATGTTTCACTGTTTTATGATATTCTTTTGTAGGTGCAATAGCAATCTATTGCCTGCATAAGATTACATTTTCAAAATGCAGCCTTTTTTAATGTATGTGCCATTGTTCTGGCAATTTGAATTGCATATAAAAATTAGTATGAAATTTTGCATTGTAAATTGGCTTTTAATGTGCAAATTATAGTGCATGCATGAAAGTTTTGAGTCAAAACATTGGGAAAATAGACATAAAATGCATTTCTTTTAAATTAAATGATAAGGAGTTATATGCAATATGCAAAAATATGTAAGAAGGGGAGGAAGGGTAGATAAAATGTCACCCTTGACATTTTTGTCACTGCTCATTTACATTTCTCACAAATGAAATAAAGTTCAATAAAATGCCAGATCAGCTTTTCTTTTCCTTACTTTGAAGCAGCATTTTTAATAGTTAAAGTTAGACATTTACTGTCTGGGGCAGAATTGTTTTTCTGTAGTCTGACCTTACGCTGTTACTTTCAATGCAAGTTTTCCAGAGTAAAGACTTTGAGATTTGGTTCTCCCAAAACATGGCATAGAGTTCATGGAGGAATTCCTTCTGCTTGAAATGAGCTTTGCTTCTCAAAATGAAGAAGCAATGGGATGGGAGAGCTTTATTCTGTGCTCACTGCAGTCAGTAGGAAGCCTTCTACAGAAGAGCATCCACCTCATAGGGAACATTATAACCAGTAATAAGCATTTTCTGCAGCAGAGCCTTGATTGCAAATTTTTCTTTGCATCAAACTCACAGTCACCAAGCCATCTAAATGCATTAGAGCTCTTTGGAGTTGCAAAAAGACTCAAGTGGGCTTTGAATTAATTCCAAAGGGCATTCAAGCCTATGTTTACAGTTAAACTTGTCTTTGGAGCTCTGCAAATGCATTGTATTAATTTTTTATTAAAGTTCTCTTGACTCATTGTGCACATAGTGCAAAAAATGAAAAGGTGTTTTAATAATGTAACTACAGACATCTGAATGATAATCAAATATTAATAATCTCCTTACTTAGTTTTGCAATTGATAGAGGCTAGAGAAATGAATCCTTCTAGGTGCTGTTCTAAAACAGAAAGGCCATAGAATCATAGAATGGTTTAGGTTGGAAGGGACCTTAAAGATCATCTAATTCCAATCCCCCTGCCATGGGCAGGGACAGCTCCCACTAGACCAGGTCGCTCAAAGCCCCATCCAGCCTGGCCTTGAACACTTACAGGGATGGAAGTGTCCTCCACAACTTCCCTGGGCACTGTTCCAGTGCCTCACCGCCCTCAGAGTGAAAAATTTCTTCCTGATATCTAATCTAAATCTACCCGCTTCCAGTTTGAAGCCATTCCCCCTCATCCTATCACTACACACCCTTGCAAAAAGTCCCTCTCCAGCCTTCTTGTAGGTTCCCTTCAGATACTGGAAGGACACTGTAAGGTCTCCCCAGAGCCTTCTCTTCTCCAGGGTGAGATGAGGAGAAAGTCCATATGAATATACTGGTAGAAACTATACAAAATAATACAAAAAAGTAAACACCTTGTTCAGATTGATATGTTTGAGAAAAAGCAACAAAACCTCTGTATGTGATGTGGTGTTTCACAAAGTTATTAGAGATGTTAGAGGTCAATGGGCAAGGGTCACTCAGTGTTTACAGTATAACGATGTTTTCAAGTTCTTTAAAAGCTTAGGTTCCTTACCAAAGTCTTTGAAAGAAATGGAGGTGTCATATAATAAAAGAGAAAGTTCTCTCCAGTTTTCTTGGCTTCACAATGAAGGATGTTACGAGCAGTCTCTGAAAGTATCTGTACTGAAACAGATAGTACTCAATAAACTAGCCGTAAACAATCTTGGATAGACAGAGAAGATCCCAGTGATAAGTTTGAAAATGGTGAAGAATTATTCAAGATAGTCAAGTCTAAAGATGACAGCTAAAAATTGGAAACATTGAGCAGCTAGAATAGCTTCTATATGAATAAAGCCAAAATAGATTTGGACTGACCAGCTTACAAAACCAAATTTAAGGAGGGATTAGAGAGAGAACTCTGAACTTGTGACTGCAGCGGAGGCTAGTCATCATTTTCTGTGATACGAGGAATTAGGAAGATTCAAATGAAATTCTATCAGGCAACAGATTTAAAATGAACAAGGGGATGTACTTTTTCACATAACATACAATTACATTGTGGAACTTGATACCACAGAATGTTTTGGACATGAAATACACAGTTTCAAGAAGAGGAGCAGATAAATTCGCAGATACTGTTTGGTAACTATAGCACAGGACGGTCAATATATAAACCCTAGTTAAGGAACTCCTTCAGCTGCCAAGTGCCAGTGCCTCTGGAGGACCACTCTATGGATGTGCCATCTCTTGCACTCATTCCAGTAGCATCAACTGTTGGCCACTTTAGAGAGGTTACAGGGGGATGTGGACTCAGGTGGACTGTGATCTGACCTACCACAACAAAAAAAATGTTGTAATACTTTCTTTGTTGACATTTTGGAAAGAAACACAATTAAATAAGTTTGCTGAAATTCACTCTTTGGCCTCTGTGTACAACAAATACCAGTACAAAAAATTAAGAGGTGTAAAAATAGACAAATTATTAATATTAGGACTTTTAGTGAATATTAGTGAGTGATGACTAACTGACCATTATGGTGGGAAACCATTACCTATAGACTGCCCAGCTGTTGAATTTGAGGGTAGAGGGAAATGAAGAAGGATTTTAATGTATGTTGCTAGTAGTTACATGCACATTAGTATGTCAGGTGCATTTAACAGACCTATACTTTCTACACTCCATTCCTAATCCTTAGAATTTTATCCTATTTCAGCTAACATTGATGCAAAAACTCCTTTTCTGTTGAAATATTCCTCGTAATAGCAAAATTGACCTGAAAATATTCTCCCCACCTGTCTCACACAGTTGTTTAGAAAGTAAGATGTGCTGGCTTTTTAAAGCTTGGGTCATGAATCTTTCTTATTCAACTTTAGTAGAAATTAAAGCCTCAGTGAGTAGAAACCTACATTTAATAACCACCTACCATAATCTATCGTGAATGATAAACTCAAAAGGTGACAAGAAAATAATAACTGAAAATGCATTATCATAAATGTTTCTGCAAGGTAGGCTCTTCTGTGAAAAACAACTGAGATCACTGGGAGGTCAAAATGAAGACTTTGCATTTGACATGTGTGTGACGAGCAACCTGCATAAAAGTAGCAACAAAAAGGGTAAGAGGATTAAGTATTTGGCATTCATATGCCATAATCTATGTCCAACTAAATTATGAAGTAACAATATTAAAAAATAATTACCTGACCTTCAGAAAGCTATTTTTAAACCCCAGGTTTTCAAGGCAGATGCTTCACAGGTTTTCATGCAGAAGCCGAAAGTATTTTAAAATGTTAAAGCTTCTGTGTGCATTTTCTGCCAAGATGGAATACAGTATTTATGAGATTGATTTTGTTTCTGCTTTTGCAAATTATTGCTAATGACAGAATAAAAGTGCATATCAGAATCCCCTAATATTAACGTGCTTAAGCTTATTCAGTCTTCATTTTCTTGTGGCCACACCTCAAAGAAGAGATTCAGAATTCAGCATCTACAGATATACTCTGAAAAAATGACTGCCAAAGTTGGTGCTGGCTAGACTCCAGCGGCGCTACCAGTAATTCCCTGTACCCCTTTTCCTGTGGTTGACCCAAATGAGTGTTCATGCTGGCTACCACCAGTCCTCCTCACAGAGCGGGTGGAACATGAAGTCTAAGCAGGGCTTATCTCCTCTGACAGAAATACTGTATAGGACAAAAAGCCACAAACATCTGCTTCCACATTGTCCCCTGTCCCCTGGTAGGCTGTTGGCTGCATAGGAACCTCCCTCAGAAACTGGATTGTAGTTGCTGCTGGGGGTGTCTGCAATCAACATGTGTTGTCATTTGGGACATTTTTCAGCTCAAAATGTCTCTTTGTAAATACGTCTCTGTAAAATATAGACTAGGCTGATCATTACTGATTAATTACATTTGCTTAAGCCTTTAGGGGATGAAATGAGAAGTCTGTAAGAAATCTCTATACCCGTGTATAATGCTTCCTTTTAGAAAAGCCAAGCAGTTGAAATCAATGGAGGCTCCAGCTTTTTGGTGATTGACTGCTTCTGCTGAGCTGACTGTGAGCTGGAAAGCCTCATAATTCCTGAACATGTGGAAAACAAAGGAAAATGCTACAGGTTTATAAACTGCTTCATAAGCAACCCTTGGAGCAGCCTTATGGCAGGAATGGAGTGAATGGAGAACACTGATGCTGAGGAAGTAGAATTATGCTCAAGCAGAAAAAGAATTATTTCACATTGTCACTAGATGTCAAAAAGTTTATCTGTGGTCATTCAGTAACAGTCAAAAGCAGCAAGCTCTCCCCGATAGAAACTCAAATTGGTAACAGTAAGAAAGCTTTCTGTATTTTGTTGTGAGACACGTGAAAATCACAATTTGTATACAAGAACTTTGAAGTGAGACATAATGATAGGAACAACAAGGGTAACAGTCTGGACAAGCTCTGCATAGATGAATTGTATAAACAATTTCTAGAAAATATTCTTGAGGAAGGTTTGGTATCTCCGCTGCCAACTTTTCAGTGAGCAATCTTAAAAGATGGAAAAATATAGCTTGTAATTTAATGTAAGCCCGGGGGAGAATTTTGACAAACAGGCCTATTTCAGGGTATGAGAAGATGTAAAAGATGTAAAACCAAGGAGAAAGAAGAGCACAATACACTTACCATAATCTACAAATGATCTATCAGACATAGACAGAAGCAATGCTGTTAAAGAAACCAAAAAACTTTGGGATCGCTGGTAGAAAACTTCATCGATTCTCACAGACATCTAAAATAAAAAAGAGAATTGACTGTGGGAAGTGGACTAGTCCTACAAGAAAAGGAAAGAGTTCTTCTGAGGAAAACGTATAGATTTGGGGAAAATCCCCCAGAATTCATGCTAGTATTGTGCTGATGAAAGGATATGCAAAAATTAAAAGAAAAATCCAATACAAGGCAGAAAGACATTATTTTTTTCCCTGTATAGAGTATACTAAGAACAAACTTACAATAAGCCTGTGCTAATTTGTGAGGCAGCTAGCAGAGCCTGGAAACACTTGGTAACAGAATTATTCGAAAACAGAGGTGACCGGGACCTGCTCAGAGTTGACTATTGCACTAGTTTTATTAAAGAAATTCAACTAAGTAATTCATTAGTCAGCAAGGAAATGAATCACAACAGGACAGCATTAGCCAACATCTATGATAAAGTTGTTTCAGATAACAGAACACATTAAATATCTCAGGAATTTCAAATATTTGAAAGGTATGGAGGTTTCATAGACGTGCTTGCAGCCTGTAATATTCAGAGGTCAATGGACTTTGAAAACTATGTTGAAACAGCAAAGCAAACATGAAGGCAAATGAAGATGATTAAGACCCTATCTTGGTTTACTTCACTACAAAGCCACACCTCTACATTCGAGAGCCTCATTCACATGTGTAATACAGACCAGGAAGATCAGGTTGGCAGAAGCGCAGACATTTGAGGGTGTTCTCATGAACTCAACCACCTCTCATTATGAGAGTGCAACTTGTGACGACAGAAATCATGAGGGTAAAGAAAAGTAACTGTCTAACAAACCTTTAGATCCTACTGCCAAGCAGAGAGAAAGAGGCAGCTCATTTGCAGACAATGAAAACAAGAACCACCACCAAATCATATAAAACCTGTCTTTCAAGTCAGAGATGCCACATTCACTCCAGATAAAAGAGGATATTCCAAGTAGGACTACCATCCTCCTGTTTTCTCATGAATATGTCTTCTTTCTCACTTGGAAATCTTGTCTGGCAAGATATAGAGGAATCCTGTGTTTATCTAAGATTTCAAGGCATGCAGCGGCCCTTTTCCTGGTAAATCTGATGGTTTTGCAATGACAACGAGCACACACAGTTGTGAGTGGAGGCTTGACATAGTTTCGGAAACCCTGGTCATTTACAACACATTGGAGATTGTGGCTCCATGTGTACAGTAGGTTTGATGTTTCCCCAAAACCTGCGGCTATGCGTGCTCAGTGTGATGGCACTGTCCAGAAATTCCAGGCTTATACTGCAGGTCCAACACAGAAGGCTTTTATTGTGCACACTGACTCTACACTGATAGTGCATAACCCAAATTCAGACTTGAATAATAGGAATACAGGTAAGATCAGAGTTTCATCTAGTTCTCCACCTTGTCTCCAATTGTGACCACCAAAACAGTGTCCCAAGAAGATTATAAGGACCTTCTCAAGACCCTTCCCAAAATATTTTTTGAGTATCTAGTGATCAGTTATTCTAGGGCTTCCTAAAATAGATGCTGTGGTTTTGTATTAAACAGCCCTTGGTGTCCTTTTCTTCCATTAATTTATCAAATACATTTTTGAATTCAGGTACATTTTCAGCATCCACAATGTCCTGTCACAAGTTCTACGGGTAAATTATGTGTTGAGTGAAGATATAGCTCCTTTTGTTCAGCTGGAGGCTGGCATCTTCTGGTTTCATTTCTATCTTCCAGATTTTGTATTGAAGGAAACAGTTATTTCTTACTCACCTTGTCCAGGCCACTCCTGATTTTATTGATCTCTAGCATATGTCTTCTTAGTGCTTTTCACAACAAAAACCTTCATCTATTTTATTGTTCTTCATCCTGTAGCTGCTCCATATCTTTGACCATACTTGCTGCACTTACCTGTATCTTTTACAGTACTTCTAGATCTGCCTTCAGATGGATACGTAACTATTGAAGATGTGGATGTGTCATGTCTTTATACAACATCAAAAGGATATTTTATGTTCTTGATTCTTTTTGTAGTGATTTCTAGCACCGTTTGCCTTCATTTTCCATTTCTCTGCAGTGAAATTTTGTTGCCTAGTCATTACGTGGCAGGAGGTGCTTCTGTGAGTCTGCAATCAGCTGTAGTCTATATCACTCTGACTAATTCAGCGTCATCGGCAAACATTTTCGTCCCTTTTCAACACTGTTTTCTGATCACTTGTGATCTGTGTTGAGCAATGCAGACTTCAGCACAGAGCCATGAGGTACTCCACGTGTGATCTCTTTCTACTGTCAAAGGCAACTGTTAGTTCCTCTGCCTTCTTCCTATCTTCTGAACATTTCTTCATGTCTGATTAGCTTCCTCAAGAGCCTCGGGGGAGGCAACTTTTTGAGTGCCTTCTGGAAATCCAGGCAGATGGTATCAAACAGATCTGTGTTGCCAACATGTTTTACTGACTCTGTCAGAGGACTTCGATAGATTAGTGAAGCATCACTTCCCTTTACAAAAGCCATGTTGGCTCTTCTTCATATTTATTCTGATGTCTACTAATTCTGCTCTTTATTACCTTTTTTTTTTTTCTGGTTTAACCAGTACAGGTTGTTAGTTCACAGTATTGAAGATCTGCCCTGGAGTCCTGCTTACAAACTGGTATCAGGTTAATGAGCACTAAGTTTAGCAATGGCTTCTCCGAGTTGTCTTTTATGGGAGGTGTATTAAATGAGTGCAGTTAGGCAGCCAGAGCTCTGACCCTTTAAAGTATGCGCAGGAGACAGTTCCAGGACACTGTGTCCATGCCATGGCATGGGTTGAGCAGCGATGCTGGGATCACAGCATATGAGAAGCCTCTTAATAAAAATCCTGCTGAGTGTTTGCTCTCCTGCGTGGGTCTCCATTTCTGCGAGCAATATAGAAGATGACCACTCATGTTTCATTTAGAATGAAACAAGGCTAAAAAAGAAAGCTCAGGCAGCATCTTGATTTGATAGATCAGGCTTTTCAGGATTGGAGAATGCTGTTGAGCATATTAAAAGACTCTTTATTTGTTTCTTACTAGTTTCACAATACTGTGACTGTTGACTTCACTGGATTTGTATAATGGAAGTAAAGGCTAAAATGAAAAGCAGATTTAAACCATGAGTAGAGTTAACTTTGTGAGCATTCTGCCTTTGGAGCTGGGTGTGGACCTGAGAGTAGTTTGGTTTTCTCTGTTTTTGTATTTAGTATTCAAAGCATTCAGCCATGATATTACCTACTCATTGACTTCGCCAGATAGATTATGGAAAAAAATAAGTGGTTTATTATGTTACAGGCTCTTAGGTTCTTGGCTGTTTGGGAGAAAAATAATGTAATCCAAAGAATTTCTAATATATTCTGCAGGTATTTCCCATAAGACTGCCTGTATGAGTATATAGCAGATTTGATCTATTAAATGTTTGCCAATTATGTATTTTATTCTGGAGGACTTCCTGGCCACTTCTTCAGCAAATATATCTCTTCAACACACTGACACCGTAGTTATTTGTAAAAAATATCAACAGTCCAGGCAGTGTGTCTATCACGGGGCATGTGCTGTACCTTCAAAAAAACATTACTAGAACATATTTGCCTCTTATTTTTTTGTACATTGCTTGTGACTACTGCTGTCATAAATTAGAAGTACTCAAGTGTGTCCTCCATAATGCACACTTTCAATTTGGCTTGATGCTGACTGCAATGAACGGCACAACTTCAGCTTTGCTGCTCTGCCCACACACTTATGCCATCTTTCTCTTTCTGGATATTAATAATTTCCATTCAGTTACATTCTTTGACACGTAGTGCTTTGAAAAAGCCTAGTATATGCTATAATACCTAATGATGATGTATATATTGCTTATTTAGTGTGTGAAATTACATCAATAGAGCAGGGAAAGCCATTCTCAATTTGTAAATGCAAAGTCCCCGGACAGTATAACCATCCAGATGGCAGCGAGTGTGAATTTTGCATTTTGATTGAGATGGTTAATATTGATGTGAAAACAAAACCAAAAAAACCATGTTGGCAGAAAATTGCCTACTTGACTATGCATCTGGCAATGTAGCAGGTACATCATTTATTCCAAGTACAGAGAACATTTGCACTTAGAAAACATAACCAAGTATAATGTTTTCTGACTCTAATCAAGCAGAGTTTCTTTCATGATGAATGGAAATCGAGGTGTTCCCTACT
The DNA here is from genome assembly GCF_000708025.1 of Charadrius vociferus. Classification (NCBI taxonomy): domain Eukaryota; kingdom Metazoa; phylum Chordata; class Aves; order Charadriiformes; family Charadriidae; genus Charadrius; species Charadrius vociferus. Next base: position 426,416 of record NW_009647856.1, read on the forward strand.
TCCAGGAAGTATGAATTGGTACAACAACCAGTGAGGAAAAAGCAGTGAGTTGTTTTAAAGTTAATAATAAACCAGGAAACATATATACAGTCAATATTGCAACCAAGTTATGTTAATGCTGAAGTCTTAGCACTTTCAAGAGTGCATGCTCAAAAATAATAGCCAAATGCATGTGCAAAATCGTTTTATGACCGTTTCATTTTAAGAGAGCCTCATGTTACTTTTCTTCAATGAGTGATTGTATTCTCCCCTCATTCTTTGTGCAAATTTCTTTTTATCACAACTGAATCATTTTTTCTTCCTCTTTCTATTTTAGTTCATAAATTTATAGATTTTACCATGCACTTTAGTTTGCTATGAAACTAAGAAGCCCAAAGGCTGTACTATGAAAATGGAACGGTTTTAACTACTGAACACTGCATGCTAATATTTTTGATTCTCTGGATTCTTTTGTTCCATCAAATTCAGTCAACAAGGGTCAACATAGGTGCCAGCAGACAGAAATCAGCTTTTTAAAAAGAATATTCCATCATAATACTCTGGTTAGAGAAGCCAAAACTGTATACCAACATATTTTAAATGGTCACGTATGCTAGTATCCAGCTTCAATGCTGCTATTTCTTTCTTTACAAAACAAAAACGGAAAAAAGGAGGCAAATCTAGCCTTAATAAATGGTCAGGCAATGCTTATCAATGGCTAGTTATGGCAAGGAGATGGGGATTAGTTCAGGAATTGTAAGGTAAAAATGAAACTGTCTAAAGCAAAGAGTGGGCTGTCCTTTCAAGATGATCTTCTGGGTCACTACTTGCAAGTGGAATTTCTTAGAATTCAGTCTTGGGCACAGTATTATTCAATGGTTCTATTCATCACCTTCATTGATGATGTATAAGAATATACTAATGAAATTTTGATGGCAGAAAGCTAAAGTATGTCAACAAGGAAGAAAGGCACTCCTTGAAGACATGAGGACTAGGAACAGTGTAGAAGTTAGAGTGAACTCCGTTGAACTGGAGGGCTGTTCCTCTACAGGCCTTTGTCACAGAGTCTGCATTTACATCTTGTAATCATCTTGTCATCTTCTAGATGGTGTAAAAATCCTTCCCTGTCAGAGCTTGGACATGAATGAGAACATGCACCACCTCTACTGTATCATGATTCCTCTTTTTCATGGCAGCCACCTAAATTCTGCCCCTGCCATCTGGGATGTCCTTTGTGAGTCTCTAGGTCAGAACTGTGACTTCTGAACCAAGATGTTTCGCTCATGTCCAAGTCTGTCGAGGCATTTCTCCTCCCGCAGCCTCCAGGTTTCCAAGGAAGTTCTACACTCAGGGGGAGAAAATACCGGGGACCTTATTTATTTACTTATCCAGCATTTCCAGTAGGCCTGAGGTGCCAAGACTGAATCATATTGACAGTTTTCTGAAGAAAGAGCCATCCTTGAATGCTGGACCTGTTGACTTACTTGGTTTCTAGGTCCTATGTCAATGTCACAAAGTCTGTGGCAATGCCACTGCCTTGATTAGCCATTAATGGAGTACACCATGAATGTCTATGGTTTATTGATATCTGCGTTGTATTCCTAGTTCAATATATGGTTTATGGTGGGAATAATGACGGCTTCCCAGTAGGGTACCTTTGGCCACTCCTTGATGCTGGCATGCTGGTCTGCTCTTGCTTAGCACTAAGTGGTGAGACGCTAACCAAAAGCTTCCTCCTGTGTTTGCTTCTTTTCCCTCAGAATTGCATCTACTCATTGTGTCTTTTACTCTTCATCTCCAGCAAGCAGACCCAGACATAGGGAACTTTTTCAATAATCTGGAACTTGGCTCATATCCAGTCTTCCTTATCCAAGAAAGATTGATTCAGCTTAAAGAATTAATTCGATTCTCCAGCTATGGAGAAGACCTGTTAGAAATTATTAGAGGTTTAGGGCATAAGAGGGAAAAAAAAGTGTAGCTTCTCTAATGTAGTAAGACAAAGATGATTGCAATGAAGAGATATGTTGCACAGGAAAAAATGTCCTTAAGGAACTGAGGTTGGAAATAAGAAAAACATCCCAACGTTATAGCAGCGAGGTTTTGGAACAGTCTTCTCATGTGGCCAGCAGAGGCAAACAATGTGATTTATTTTGAGATGAAGCTTGACAGTGTTATTAATCGGCTTATATCCGGGTTTACCTGTGATGGCAGGAGCTTGGACTTTGTGATTTTTGCTACTCCTTTCCAGTTCTTACCTTATTTATGTTCATCTATTCCTAAAGTTAGGGGACAGCTGTGCCCACAGATTTCAGCTATACATGAGGTTATTACGCCTTTTTTGCTCTGCCACTAATAGCTTGTTATGCTCCAAGCCCACAGTATAGCATCTGGCATATCTGATGGAGATGGTGAAGTAACAAAGGCTAAATAAATTACAACATTATTTTCTGTGTTTTCATTAAGAATGTGATATGCATCAAATCACAATATTTAGAACAGTACTGCAAATAGATTCCTGCAGAAGGGAAACTTCACCAATGGTTTGTGTATAATGTGTATTTCTGACCTAAATAATTCTTAATAATTCTTCCTTTTCTGAAAGAGTTTCCTTCCAAGATAGATGTGGTCAGCAGTCAGAGAGTTCTTAAAGAGCTGAGGACTGCAGGCGATCTCCCAGGTGAACTCCACGTGATGGTCTTGAAGGCAATAGCATTAGATAATTCCCTTATGGAAAAAACCAGCTTCTCCTCCTCACACTGCAAAGGCTGCTTGAGAACTCATTATTCTTCTTAGAATAAGATGCCTAATAATTTCTAGATTTTGCAGGCTGCAGTTATTTACTCTTATGACAGTGTTGTCTTTTAGCTTAAGTAGAACTTCTTTCCCCTTGATTTTTTTAACCACTTGGTATATTTACAAAGCAGTCATGACCCTTTTCAGCCATTATCTCCAAGTCCTTATTATTGTCCAGAAGAAGAGACTTTCCTTCTCCTTTTCACACTAGTAAGTCCCTCTGGATGTGACTGCAGTCTCATTACAGGCATATTGATAAAGCAGCACTGAAACTCATTTTATTTGAATTTTTCTATCAGGTCTTGAAAAATTAAAGTTGAAAAATGAGTTTACAGAGACAATTGGCTTCCCTACCTCTATTCAACCTGTTTATTTTTAGCTGAGTATTACTGAATATGGAAGCAGTCCAGTTTACATCCTGGTTTGATTTCCTGTTTACATGAGCCAGTCTGGTGTCACCATCGTATTTCTGGACCACTCTGGAAGCCCGTGTGCAGCCTTCCTTCCACCTCCGAGGAGAGCTGCCCTACACAATAGAACTATTGTTGTGCTCTCCGATAACGAAATATGAATATTGTTGAACACAGTGTATGTTGGGCTTATGTCACTTTGTTAAATGTGCACAGATAAAACAGCAAACCTGTCACTGAAAGGTGGGAGAAAACTCACATTAGAGAGTGAAGTCAGAACTGTACGCATATTTGGTTGAAGTTAATATAAAAATAGACCTGGTCCCTTATATGGTGGCTCCCCATAATACGACTTTCATGGGCTTGAGGGGGAGGGGTGTCTTCAGTTTAGTTTGGTTGTTTTTTTTTCCCCTTGTGGTTTTGTTTTCCAAACTATAAAGCTCACTATTTCCCTTAGGAGACTATTAAAAATATTTTTTTAAAATCTACAAAATAGTCAAGAATCTGAACTGGCCATTATGACTGCTAATCCTCATAACAGCAGGCATTTCGCGGGAGGAACTCTTAGAGAGCTCAGTTTCACCGGCATATCTAATGCATTAGTAGCAGCAGTCTCAGTCCTTGTTATTATTATTTTAATAGGATTTTCAGAATAAAATGGAATAGTATGTGCATCCAGAGAATGCTAATGCCAGGTAAAGGAGCAGTGTTTAATCATTTTAGCTTAGATTTTGTCTATTCATTTTTAGTTTTATTTTCAGCAGACATGTTTTAGAGAAGTGGAAGTATTTTAATTCGTATCAATTAATATAAAACTAGAGACAAACATTAGCCTGAGGTTTGTTTAAGGGTAATACAAATATTGCTACACTAATGGAGAAGAACCTTGAAATAGAACAGATAACAAACAGATGAATTCTTTTGTTCCTGAGGCTGATATACAAAACCTAAACATGATAAATGGTGCAAAGCTCATTCAGTTTTTACACATCTTTCAGATTCATTGATGCAAGATTTCAGTGCTAGGTATTTTGGATTTTTTTAAAGGGGCACCGCAAACATAATTTGTGTTGGAACAACTGTTTTCAAAATCAAATTCTGAATGGCACCTAACACGCCCTGTGCGCAGGCTTACCTTCTGCTGCTGGTATTTCCATTTCAGATGTGCTGCGGCCGTGCCTGGGGAATACCCTCGATGAAAGCTTTGTCACAAGGAGGCAAATGAGGTTCCCCCAGCGCAGCCCAGCGTAGTGCTGCAGCTGGCTGCTGGCCGGCAGCAAACCAGACCCGTGTCACATTGTGCCACATGTACGTCCTAGTCACAAGACAGAAAAATTCCTGCTTGAGAAATGGTATGTCCAATTTTAATAAAGTCAAAAGACACAGATAGAAAGTGGCTACTGATTTTCCTGATCTTATGTCCAACAGTGCAAAGCAGGTATCCTACTGAAATCAGTGTTCCTACATTAAAAATGACATGTACAAATAACAGCCAGCAGGCCTCTCAGTGATTTGCAGGGAAACTATTGAAAAGTCACTATGGAAGGGACACACAGCAATTTATTTGGGGCCCATACGCACTTTATTATAATACTGTTAAAATCTTGCAGGAAGTACTCATTGTATTCTGAAACACCCTTTTTTACATTCACAAAAATCAAACAAAATACCTCAATCAAGTATATCTTTAATGATACAAAAATTTTTAAAAGCCAAACAGAAAAATTTTAAGTCTGGACAGTATTTCACCACTGTTTCCTTTTTAGAACTGCTTGTGGTGGAGGATGATGGTGCTGATCATCATGCACATACTTATTTTTGTTTCAGTTGCACGTTAGCAATACCTAAAAACCACTTTAAACCTGAATGCTGCTACATTGCTGTACAGCAGCAAGAACAAAGTTTCTTCTATGTATGGAAATTGTGTGCGTACAGGGAGGTGGAGGGGAGTGTGTGTATGTGTGTGTGTTACAGTTAGAGAGGAATCCAAATTATGCACTGATTATGAAACTCAGTAATTATGATCTAAAATGTTTATTAGCTGTATAATAAATATCACATTTAAAGTGTTTTAGCAATATTGTGCAATGAATCCCAAAGGATGGTAAGTAAATAAATAATAACTAAGCAAGCCAGGTAAAATTAAATTGCAGTATTAGTATTTTCAGGGGTAATTATAGAAGAGTCTGTCATTGCCTAACTGAGAGCAATAGAGGTAAATGTCAAGAAATCCAGCAGTCACATGCCACTTAATTAGTATGAATGGAACACATCATACAGACACTGATCAGGTCTTTATGACTCATTTAAAATGAGATTAGTTTCGGGTTTAAATCAGAAATTAAATTTATTTGTTCTGTACAAAGGATACAATGCATCTTCCTCGGATTTATTGTCCACAATGTCCTTGGTGTTCAAATTGACTATTTTGAGAATCCAGGAGGATTGCCATTTGTTAGTTTGTTACTTATAGTTTAAGAGGTCAAATTGTAACTGAGGATCTGCCAGAAAACCCAATATGATTATTTTTACACGCTTTGGAAACAAAAGTGACTAAATACCAAAATGTTTTGAGGGTCAGAGTATACAAAAACGTACTTGCTGCTGATGTTCCTGTATTTAACTACTCTCAACCAGCATGAAACATTTTGACATTTGTGGAAAGACACATTGCATTTTGGTTTGTCAGATCAAAGACAAATGTTTCAATTGGACTTAGTTTTATGTGTACCCCTGAGCTGTTCAATAGCTTCCTGGCATTTATACTCCATGCTCCAGTTCTTTCATGTGCTGGGTCCCTATCCCAAGTTGTACTGCCTTCAATGGTAAAGACATTTCTGCATCTGTAAGTATAACAGTGCATTGTTTTTGTCAGAAAGCAGAAAAACTTTGGCAAAATGATTTCCTGTGGAAAATTTAACTTTTACAGAAACAGCATTTTCCACTCAGACTCCACATTTTTAGAAAAATCCCAACCAACTGCACTTAAAATATACTTCAGGAGTGTTATTTTTAAATCTATGAATGCTGAGGTCTATTTTTTACCCTAAATTAAAATGATTAAAATGATTAAAATGATTACATAATAAATGATTAAAAAGACTTTGCAGACTCTCAGTATAGATAAAATTTATTGAGGTTTCAGGTACAGGACATATTGATCATAATTTAATTATAATTACAGTAATACATCAGTAATTAAACAGCACCATAACGAATATGGTACTCCAAATAGGTAAAATCTTAGAGTTTGTAGATAATTGCAAAGGGCAGGAGAAATTGGTGCCGAAGTGAGCTATCATTGTAATGTAGTCACACCAAACTACAAAGAACGCACAAAGTCTTGTTTTGCTGGACAAAGGAGGAAGCAAACCATAGGAGATGGTGCTCTTAGTCAGAGCTGTAGGGCCTTCTGCCTTCCCACCCCAGTTATTTGATTTCTTTCTGGAACACAGTATTGGGTAGATATGCACTGGGTTTTGAACATAGCTCCAAGCCACACAGACGCTGCAGCCAAACAGCTTTGAGGTGAGTCTGTGCTCCGTCCCAGTCTTCAGGGAAACCTCCGAAGCTTGGTAAAGTAGGACGTTTGGTACTCCCGCCCACTGACTGGGCATAACCGTGGCATGCATGCCAGGAAACACATTTACCAGTTAACACATGCTTACCTTGTGGGAACATGAGAAGCCACCTTTGAACAGAAAAAAACAGGCTGTCTTCCTCCCCTGCAGCAGTTGGAGTAGTGCGCGGCAGGGCAAAATGAGATTAACAGGAGAGAAGCTGCACATAAACTATTTGCTTTTATCCAAGGACCATACTTGTATGGATTGTTAAGATACAACCACAATTTTCTTCTACAGATTTGGGTTGCAACTTCCTGTTCTATCTATAGGGTGAGTAATTTGCCCTGCGTCTCTCTCTCTTTTTCCGCCTCTCCTACAGCTACACAAATACCCGCTCATGCACACATGCTAGATTGGTCAGATGTCTGGGTTTAACCCAGACAGCTTTGGTCTCACATCAAAAGTCTCGGTTAAAGCACTGCTTTTACTGCTGAAAGTGTAGGTTTCTGTGTTCATAGCGCAGAGATGAGACAGCCTCGTGGAACATTTGCAGGGCTGAGGGAGATAAAACTGGTGCTGTTGGGTTTTGCGCTCAGGACTGTCTAGCAGCTCTCACAGGTACATATGCATATGCAAACAATGCTGGGCAAAGTTCTCCACCCAGCTATTTCTAATTTCTTAGTTTTGTATATGCCTTTGTTTTGGCTAACGACACATGCCGGGATGCCTGGTATGGAGGGGCTTTTTTTTTTTCCTTCAGAGATTGTATATCCTTCTTATAGTTAACCCAAATGAAAGGTCACTGTTACACTTGCTAGTCTATGACAGTTTATTACACAGCAGCGACAGACCATGCACCCGGCCAGACTGATAATGGGGTCTTTGCAATGTCAGGCAACAGTGACACGAGATTTGAATGCAATAAATCATCATCTCGCCTTCTCTCCTACTCAAGTCCTCTGTAACTCTCTTTTGTGAATAAAGCGGAGTGAAGAAGACCATACCACATTCAAGAATTCATCCACTGGTTGCTTAGTCCCAAGTATCACTTTTCTAAAGTTACATGCCCTCTGGCACTGGGAGCAGATTTGCCAGGGCTACTGCTGAGCAAACTAAGCAACCTTCCTGAAGCAGGCGGAAACCAAGCTGGGTAGCATGAAAAGATTATATGACGATCCAAGTCACTGCTATCCTCAGTGATCTCTGCACCCTATTTATCTATCTTGTTCCTGTATTTCCCCTTTTGGTAGGGGAGAAAAAGACAGCTTGGAGAAGGAAAAGGAGACGGAAGAGAGGGATTAAAGCAAGAAAAGCAGGCGTCTTTGTGGCTCTTCAGGGCTGATTGATTAGCTTACTTGTGGAGGCTGGTGCAAAGGACACGGCGAGGAGGCTGAGCTCTGACAGCTGATGTGCTTGTGTGGGGTGCTCAGGCTTCAATATTCGTGTGCAGTGGGAGTTTTTCAAGCCTCACTACCACAGCACAGAGCTGATGCCCTTTCCCAGTTCCTTGATATGTCCTTATGTTGGCTGTATGTGAGGCTCTATGAATATCAGCTGCTAAAAAACATAACCCTTTATAAGAGGCTGAAGGCTGCAGCAAATCACGTGAGAATGCTAAACCTCTCGATTTTCCAACCTGCCCTTCTGTCAGAGGCGACTGCTTCCATAGCAGATGCAGGAGAAGGAAACGTGTGTCCATCCACCAGCAGCTGCCGTTCAGGGTCCTGCGTTGTAGCTCAAAACTCGCCTTCACCAGGAGGATGACAAGTTGATGGGCACTGAACTGGGCTGAGGGTGGTAACACGCCACTGTGCTAATTCTGGTACAGAGGTGGTAATCTTTGGCAGTCATCTAAAACAGTAGTATCTTATACCACCACAGGAAGACCAAGCTTTTACATAGGTTGGTTTGGGTTGTGAAGCCAGCTTAATTGAATCAACTGAGAAGTAGAAAACCACAGTTTTCCTATGGGCTTATATTGCAGCTGAATCGGTTCCCTGAGCTGGTTGGATGTGCTGCTGTGACTGCACGCACAACGCACCGCAGCGGGTGGGAACGAGGAGCAGAAAATGGGTGATTTGGTAGGGGTGAATTAACTGGGTTCTGCTTCTCAGTACAGGCCTTCATCGTTAGTCTGTGCAACAGCTTTATTGGATCAACTCCAATAAAGGCAGGGTAGTTCTTCAGTAATAAAATTGTACTTTAAAAGACCTTAGTGTATTTATCATGCTATAAGGCTACACATACACACACCCCTCTAAAATTATTTTGCTTTGCTGGAGCAGAAGTTATAATCAGGACACCAAATACGAAGATGTTTCCATGATTAACTTTTTCACATAAGAGAAAGGCAGAAGTGGCACTCTCTTTATCTTGCCAGGTAAGAAAGAAATCTTACAGTGTTTCCTTGCAAGACCCTCCTCCCCTCAGGCCGCCCGCGGACCGACACCGCAGCCCCTCACAAACACCGACGGGCACCACTTCTGCCGTTCATCTTCGCCTGCGGACATTTTATTAAGTGTATATATATACACACACACATACACGCGGGGAGCAGTCCCCGGACCGGAGCCGGCGCCCGGCCTGTCACCCGCCCCAGCCC
>NW_009647856.1:436989-464785 GCF_000708025.1 Charadrius vociferus
CGCCGCCCCCCCCGCCCCCCCCGCCACTTCTTGAGCTCGGCGAAGGGTGGGGGGAAGGAAGGGTGGCCGCCTTAATTTACCTTTCTTCCTGCCCCCACCCCCCATGGAAGGTTTGTCACCGCAGCCCCCTGCCCCGGCCCTTCTATCCTCCCGAGGAGACGGTGGGTGATCGGCTGTTGCAAAATTGAACAGGAGCCTTCCCCCCACCCCCCCTTCCCCGAGCAGATAAAGGGGACAGAGGCGGTTCGGGGAGGGCTGTTAGCGCTTCCTCAGCCTTACAGCCCCTTTTCTCGCGGGTTTGCCATGTATAATGTTATCTGGGGGGAATTGGGCGCTCCTTCCCCCCTTAATCTGCCCCTGTACCCGTCTGCTTGAGATTTCTCTTCTTTCCGAGGAGAGGTGTTAAATGTATTGAATAGTCCTTGGAGGAATATTCATCTTCCCTTCCCTAACATCTCCCTTCGCTCCCCATCCCCCATCGCAGCCCTGCCTGTATCCCTCGTCCTTTCTTCCTTCCAGATCAGTTCACCGTCAGCCTTTGGTGTGTGCTCGGGGGAAGAATTTATTGCAGAATTAGCTCTTTTCCTGGTTTATTTTAGCTGTTTAATCGGGCTGTTAAAGTGTTCGAGGAGATTTATCTTTAGAATAGATGGTCTGAGCTGTGAACAATAATTTTGATTGGGCAGATGTTGCTGTCACTTTTCAATATTGTTTAAATACTTAATATCAAAATGCAGTTTGACCTACAGAAGAGCTGAAGATGAGTGGGTTAGTGACCGCTGTATACGTGTATCCTTGTAGCATGTTTTATTATTCGGTGCTATTTGTGTTTAAAACCGCATCGTTAGCCCTTTAGGCTGTCAGTCTTTGCTGGTGGTCTAGAAACACACACAAAAAAATAATAATCTCAATGTAAATGTCGCATCAGGGATTGTCTGAAATGTGGGGAGGAGGCCGCGGATGTTGCGCAAGGCAGAGGGGCGTTGGGAGCGCTGGCAGGTCCAGGGGTGGAAGAGGAAGTGGAGTGGACTTTGGGAAGTAAGGAGTTCATCCAGGGTGGGGTGGGAACCCGTGGGAAATCGGCCACGCTCTTTGGGCAGGATTTTGCAAATACTGAAAGTATGCTGCTGAAACGTCTGAGCGTGTGGGAAAGGAAGAGAGAAATATGTAAAATGAACAGCGTTGGAGCAATGACACTTCTAAATCTGTTTTACTGGATAGAACATCTTGGCATGAGAATTTAAAGGTTAAATACTTTGACAGAACGGATTCATTAAGTGATAGTTTTAGTAATATAATTGCTATTAAACACAAATTGACATCTTGTCTTGTACTGATGAGTCTGTCTTGTTCATTTAAACTACATGTGCGTTACAGAAAGGGTGGCCTAGACTACTGGAAAATGCATGCCTTTTTTAATAGCCTTTATGTTAAATGCTTTGTACTAGATCTCCTAATCCACTTCTACCATTTTGTATCTGATAAATAGCCTAATGTTTTAGCTTTGTTATATTCAAATGGTATACAATAGTTTTGTTATCCTTTCTTCTAAGTAGTAACACCTCTGTATGGAAAAATAGCGTTTGTTTCAATTTCTGTATTTGACAGCGTGTTGTTTCTATAGCTTTCAACTGTATATTCAGTAAGCTTTCCCATCGCTTTCACAGAGCAGCAAGGAAAGAGAATGCTGCTAAAAAAATGGGAAAATAGGATTGTAGGAACTAATAGGCAAGGCATTTCAGGTGAAAGATGTATTACCTGAAGCAGCGTTAAATGCTTTGGAAAGAATTGTATTCCAAACTTCTTTTGTCTTCACGCTTTCTATTTCAAACTTTCATATTTGATTTTTGCATAATAAATTATAGGAAAACCAGGGAACTGATCTTTGGCCTTAATATTCACGTTAATTTCACCTCCATGTACCAAAGGAGATATAGATTAGTATGGTGACAAGAATCATGATTACAGATCTACTTATTTTTTTCACTGTGAACGTGTTGGGGTATTTTGTTGGGGTTTTGGGTGTGTGTTTTGGCGTGGTTTTTCTTTTCTTAACAGAACCATGCTTAGATGCTCTTAAAATGATTGGAAAGGGAGATGGAAAGAGAGGTGAAGGGGGTAAAAAGCTTCAGTATTCTGTTTTCTTTAAGATGTAGTAAAGATTTTTCGGGGAGGGGAGAGGAGGAAGTTGTATGTTCTCATTTAAGTGCAGGATGTACTGTTGCTGCTGAGCAGTGGCAAATTTGTGGAATAGGAATTGCTGTTACTCATCGCTTCATTTCCAAGTCAAAATGGAATCTAAAAATAGGAATGGAATAGTGGGTGAATGCAATTGAAAACAATTCTGTATTTTCACATCTTTATTTCCTTTGAATGTGTTGAGTCGTAGGCTTACAGAATTATATTTAGGCCTGAGTGAATGAACTAAAAGTACTTGATAGACAGATGCCAGGGAGTGCCGGAAGAGAGGGCAGAGAAGCTAGAGTTACGCGCAGGTAGACAGCTTAGGCTGGCTGAATGTTACTGGAAGTCCATAGTGTAGATGACTAAAACTGCTATTTAATAATGCTATTGACATGTCTGAAAACATGTTCCACTTGGAAGGTGGAAAGTTGATATTTATTTTATTTTTTTAAATTCCCTCTCCCCCTTACAAGATATATTCTGGGCATTAATAAAGAGTTTGTTACTGGAAATCAAATGTATTTAATTTTAATTAGTTTGCACTAGAAAGTAATCAGGACTTATGAGCACCAATAGGAGGTTTGCTACTGGAAATCAAATTTAACTTTAATTAGTTCGCACTAGAAAGTAATTGGGACTTACTAGTAGATCACTTCAGTACTATGGGTGTGCACAATTAGGTTTAAATGATGCATATAGTTTGAAAACAGTATAGGCTGGTGCATGTGTTTTGCCAGTAACTATGTATCTGTGGATACAGGGGCAAAGTGGACTTTTTCTTAAAATAACATAGGTTAGAATTTTACTAGTATGGTTACAATACATCCAAGAGTATACTTTTTAATTGATTTCTGCTGACATTGTTATTTGGGGAAAAGCAAGTAAGTATAGATGCTTCCTCTTAGTGTTTCATGTTGTATGAGTACAACCAGCGTGGTCTAGCTTCTGATTTTCTGTAATGAACACGTCTTCCATCAAACAAGGGTTGGAAGTCAAGGCTACACATGGAGGCAAAGAAAACAGTTTTTCTAGATTCTAGATTTTTAGAAAGACCTCAATAAATAATATTTTGCAGATTTTTTTCATTTAATTTGTTCATGACTAACACACTTTTGTTTTCTTATGCAATAGTCTTGACAAAAGCATTCTGACACTCTCATTTCTATTGTCTGATGTAGGTTGCTGTTGTTGAACTGAAATATGAATGGTGTAACGCTTTACCTTGAAAATCAGCATTGTTATGTTTGAAATGTTTTGTGGTATATGACAATGTTGCTTAATATTTTGGGTTATATCTCTGGCTAATCTATTGTCATGGAACACAAAGAATGCCTGACAGTGGTTTTTGCAATGGGTACTGTGTAGGGGACAGCTGTTGTCTGGAGGTAGCGGTGTCAAAATGATCCTGTCTTAGATAATCAGTCTAAATAATACTGATTTTTAACAACTTTGCAAGGAGTTACTAGGTACCTACATCTGGTCTCAGATCTTTTTATACCTTTCATTCAAGAGGACACTGGTAACTAACTCAAACAACTGAATATTTTGTGTGTATGTTCTGTTTAATCCATCTAAGCTGAAACTCTTAGGCTTGGAGATAGTAAAGAACTCCATGTGCTGTTTTCTAAAGTATGAAAGGGGGCTTGCATGGGTCATTGATTTGAAACCGGTTAAAAGGTAGTTTCTATGCTTTTGACCTCTTGATGTTTTTATTTTCAAACTTTATTTTTTAAGTACTTCTACCTCATTTTTTTGTGAAAATCCTAATTTAAAAAAGGGGAGGTGGAATGTGCTTGACTTGTAAAGACAAAAGCTAAGCTGATCATAAGCAGGGCTACGCCAGACGTTATAAAACTTGCCTTCCCTTTTGTATTCTTTTTTTCAGGAAAGTACATCTTTTCTAAAATGCTTAGGACTACTAAAGATGAATTAGCAATGTAGACTCTTCTAAATCACCGATCAAGACTACTGCGATACATAGTGAAAGTCCATGTACTAATGACAATCGTGACATTGATTTTGTTCTAATTCCTGTACGTTCTGAAATAGCATTAAAGATATCACAAACACTATATTCAACCATAGCTGTAGCACTTGGAAACACCGTTCTTAAAAGCATGTCTGTGTATTAATGTGCATTTGTGTAAACCTTTCTGATTCAAATACTGTTAATGCATCTCTTGAGTATCTTGTGATGTTATTTTTTCAATTTGTAAGGCAGGGATATAATCTGTAAACTTAGTGAAGAAAGATATGAGTATTATGTCTCTCTGTGTTTTGGGGTTTTTTTGGTACGTTTTAAAAACACACCTGTATAGACATTTTTTGAAATGATATTTTCTAATATTTAATTAATTTCATGCTTTTAGCACATAGTTTGAAACATGAACTCTCAAATTAGGCTTTCTCATGTATGTTATAAAATACATGCTGTCTTTTTAAGAGAAATAATTTCTATCTGTTAAGGTTAAACTAGGAAAAGTCGCTTTGGTAAAACCAACTAGATGGTAAACTGTTTCTTGAAACTTCAAAAAAAAAGATTTAATTGATGTAAATATAGGTTTGCATGAAATTCTTCTAAACTGGGGCTTTTGAATGAACATCAACAGTTGTGAGCACTTCTCTTCCCTTAAGTGTGATAGAGTAATTGCCCTGGAGAAAATGACCTGTAAGTATGTTGTACAGCTGATCTGTTATAAGAAGCTCTGCTCTTAGAGATGTGTTAATAGGTCATAGACAACTGTCACTTTAGATATGCTTTGGGCCTTTTTATAATTTCAGGGTAGAAATGGGTCTGTTACTACTCATCTTCCAGATTATGCTTTAATTTGAGTATTATTGTATTTTTCAACTTCCATTAACTGTATTACAGCTACATGCTGTTAATTTGATTGGGACACACACATACCAGCAGATTACTTCATTGTGAGCAGTGGTAGTCATCCAGGCCATTCATGAAGCTTCATTTACATAGAGTACATCTGGTTGGAGCAGTATGACTGAATAGTGATTTCAGTAACCCTGAACTTCAGAGGCTTCTGAAATTTTGTGAAATACTGTTCTTTAAATATTATTTAAAAAAAAATATACAACTTTCTGTGAACAACCATGCAGTTTAAATATTCAGCTTTTTTTGTCCCCCTCTGAGGAAATGAGTGCTGTTCCTGTTGTTTCAAGGATGCCATTCTGAATTTTCATAGAGGCAGTTGAATACAACCACAAAGCTGCTATAGTGACCCTGGGGTATAAGAACTTGCAAACTCTGCCTGAAATTGCAGCAGTTCTTTCAGGCAAATGAAACTAAAGCAAGTCAGTTAGGCAATGCTCTGGGTTGTGTCAAATAGCTTGCGTGGTAATAAGTTCTGTTTGTTTAGTTTCTAAAGACAGCAGTGTGTAAGTCTACTGTTCTTATGGAGTAAAGGGTTGTGTACTGATTTTGCTGAGTATTATAGAATTGTTCAGGAGGAGCAATCTTGGTGTTGCAACTTATGGTGTACTACATGCACTATAAGTAATTTAAATAGCATGTCAAATACATACTTTGCTTTATTCTGATCTCCATCCTACAGTGCCTTTTGCTGTATATAGTTATACATATAGATAGATAGATACATATATATAGATACCCAAATACCTATATATATATACACATATGTATATTTACATATATAATACCTGTATGTCTCATATGACTATAGTTCTTCGACCCTAATCTGTAGTTCTGTAAATCCATATACATGCAGAGATACATGCAAATACATATATATGTATATATATCTGGATGTGTGGGTATATACTATCCTGTATACATGTGTGACTGTTTGCTATAGTACAAATTTCTTGTTTTGGAATGTACATAATTTAGCTTAAAACTGCAATAGGTTCAGGGAATTTTTCTGTGACAGTATTATAGCTAAATAGAAGTTATCAGCTCTGCAAGCAGGGAGAGGTTAATTGGAATATCTGCTTATCTAATGTGTGTACATTTGTTAATAGTAAGTGCAACAAAAATCTGAGGCTTTTAAATTCATCTTAAAGCCATTGATTTGTAATAAATGGAAATTCTGTTTGATTTTCTTCACTGTTACTATTTAAGATGTGTGGATTGTGTGTTGTATACTGCTACAGTTGTACTGTAATATGCTTAGTACATAGGACATTTTGGCATAGAGAAAATAGTAATGCACTTGGTAGTGTTGGAAAAGGTGAAACTATAGTAGTACCTTGAGTACATGTTTGTAGAACTGAAATCAGAAGCTAGATAATATTTTATTTTTCTTGGTTTTATAAAAAGGCCTTCATGTAGGGAGAGGCATCAGTGTTAAAGGTCATATACAGAATTGAGTAAAGCATAAGTTGATTGGCTAGAGCAGGAGCTCTTTGTGCCATTAGGAAGTGCGGTGTTTGCATCCTGGTATTTGCATCCTGGTATTTTCCTCGGGCTGTCGTACTCCACAATTGCCTCAGTTATGCCATTGCAGGCTTGGATAACTCAGCTGTGTATATTTACCCTAAATGAAGGATGGATATGCATTTCTATTTCTGTGAAATAGCATGTGAATGTTGCAAAGAGATTAAGCTCTTTGTTTTCCTGCTTCATCTGGGGAAAAAAAACCAAAACAAACCAAAAAACCAACTTGCCAATATAAACTTAATTAATTAATTATTTGAACAGTTGGAGTGTGTTCATGAAAGGAAAGCAATCTGGTATGGCTGCGAAGTTTTTGATCTGGAACTGTGAGCCCCAGAGAGTGGCTGTATTGTTAGAGTACTGTCTTGAGTCCCTCTGCATCCTCAAGAAACAAAATTGTGTTCAGACTCAATACCGCTGAGACAGTACAAGTACAAAGCTGTAGCTTTACTAGGGAAGCTGAGTGCGCAACAGCAAGGCAAGGAAAGAGTTGTAAGAGGAGAAGAGCGCAGTGAAGTCCATCTGATTTTAGGACCATCGTTCTGTATTGGGAACTATTGTTTGAAAGTATCTTTGAATTCTGATGTGAGGCTGTTTCAGTCACTGCAAGGTTTGCGTAGGAAAGTTGCAGCTTGTATCTCTGAGGGCCTTGTTCTAGCTACCCTTTTGCCATCAGCTTTAGAATGAAAAAAATCTTGCACAGCTCAAAAGATGAAGTAGAGAAATAAGTTTCCCAAAAGATACCAGATAAATAGAGGTATAAATGGATGACCTAGTTTGGTTGACCTAATTTTTCCTTCTATCTATTCTTCTACAAACTGATACTTTAAATTTCTTTAAAAGGTGCTTTTATTGGTGGTAATCAATTTGTGAGAAGACTTAAGGGCAATATTGCTTTAATGGAAGTGTCTTTTGAAAGAAAAGCCTAGAGGAATTGAATTATCAGCTGTAAAAAGTAGCAAACTGATGTAGCCCGTTACTTCAATGGGGAAAAATATCTAGCTATTATAAGAGGGCTGAAGCTGTGAATGATGTTGCCTCGTGGGCTAGATGTGTCATTAGGAACAAAAGCAAACAAAGATACAAGTTTCATTCATTCAGATTTGTAGAAGGAAGTATCAGTAATTTTGAAGGAAATCCTACCATGATGCTTCTGACAGTTATTTTTTAAAATTTATTTTACTTCTGAACTCTCTTTAGTCCAGCAAAAAGAATTGTATTGTCTACTGTCATGAGTGTGCCAAGGGCAACTACACTAGTAAACTGAAAGTTGTAAGTGCTGTGTGGATCGGTTGGCTTGTTCAATTTTTAATTAGCTATGATTTGCAAAGATTGTAACACAGTTGTTAAGTGTATCGATATAATTTAGGTTCCTTTCTCTTTGGCGGATGGGCTATACTCCTTTTTCTTTTATATATGTTGGAGAGTGGGACTTGGTTCTTAAACATTATTGAAATATTAGTTTTAAGTGCATGATCTTAGCTATGAGTTTTGGTGTCTAAAGTCATGGGTTGGAAAGCATCAGTCTCTAAGGGGAAGTTAACTTAGTTAAAACCATATTGCTTAAAGAACATATGCACTACTTTAATCTCTTTTATTTAGTTATAATACTGATCTTGTCAATTTTAAACAAACTTTTTTACATTAACTTCCTTCTTATGCAGTTTTGTAAATTGTAGCTGGTTTTGTTTGTTTTTCTAAGGTCAGAGTACAGTGGTGTCCTCTTGAACAATTTTGCATCTTGCTGCATTTGTCTGTCTTGCTGTCTTGTCATTCTTACTGCCTCATGTGGATGACATCTGCGTTTTGTTTTTCATCTAAAAACACACAGATGTTTTGTACTCTTTGTGGTCACAGGAAGAACAGCTTCTACATGGATCAGTGAGATTGAGAGCAGCTCTTCAGTTCTGGAGAGGTAGATGACCATCTTTCAGCTGTGCAGCTGGGCTAGAGTGGGAACAAGGGGCCAAGACTTTTTCTTCTGGACGGCTAATAAAGCACAATCCGTGGGAGGCTGCAAAGGATGTGGTACATGACTGGCATTGTCTCATCTTCCTGCTTTTATTAAGGCCGGACAGTTAGCACCTCTGGTATCGTTGCTATCTTTCATATCTGCTATAGGGTCAATATCATGCATAAGAAATCCATTTCTTGTGCTGAGCTGCATGTCTGCAGCTGTTTAGACAAGGTTCTAATGCAGGTGTTGGCTGGACTTCAGCAGCCAGTAGGCATGATTCCCAGCTACTTGCCACATTTGAGAGTTTCAGGGGTCTATTGGTCCAGAATTGCCATATTGTTTTCCATGGTTTTATTATTTTTTTATAGATGTTGTCTTTCTTTTATGTTAGTGTGGCTTTAATTCTCTGATAGTTCTTGGAGAACAGCTATCTTTGAACAACTGGGTTCTTAATTTAAAGGATGCTATATGGGTTTCCTGTCTTTAAGTGTTCAAGGGACTTGCCAGTGTAGATTTATGCATCATGTTGAAATGACTGATTGCTGTGGGAACTGCACAGCTCTTAGGAGGCCTGAGTGGTGTTCTACTCTGTCCTAAATGTTTTATTTCTTACTTGACTGTATTTGACTCTCTAATGCATAACCCTGTGGTGGAACAGCATCTTTTTTTCCTCAAGGCACTCAGTGTTCTGGTAGCATAGATGGTGCTTGAGTATAGCTTCCTACTTAGACAGATTTTCTTACTGGATTAGTTGTCCAGTATTTGCACTGTCTTACTGCACAAAACTCAAATTAATATAAAAAGCAGAACAAACAAAGAAAAATAAGTGATACAAATAGCGCACTGCACTTAGACTGTGGATAGGTTGGGTTTGTAAGTTGAAGACTAGCTGCTCTGTGAGTGAGTAAAATTGATCATGGGGGTGCCTTGGTGGTAAATCTATTATGTCCTGCATTTTTGCAGTGCATAGCTTCATTATTATTTTTTTTTAGTGCTTTTTTACAGGTAGAAAATAAGTCTTAATTCTTCCTTTATTTTCTGTTTGAATCTTTGCCTTCTTGCATAGGAAGCAGGATTACAACTGGAAGCTATGCTTTCATTATTAGTTACTCCCTCATGTATATTCTGATAATTTTAGCAAATAAGTAACTGTTAATTGAAATGAATACAGTTGTCCAGTAGGAGTACTCAAGGGAATCCAGTACTCAAGCTGGAAAATGAAACACTATTCTGAAGGGAAGGGCATATGTAGGTTAGTTTAACTGCTTCAAAAACCTGAGAATTCCCGCAGAAATGACTTAATTATAAATTGCTTATCGGGCAGCACCCCTGTTGCACAAACTGTTGAAGGAAGGAAATAATCTCTTAGATATTGTGAGTCTCCCTAGATAGCTCTACGTATTTGACAGTTTCTTCTAAGATTTCCGTTTTTAGTAGTATAGGTGGCTAAACAAAGCTGCGTTGATTTTTATTATGACCAAACTAAAATGTAAAACTAATTTTAACTTATGTCCTGCGAGGTCGCATAAACATTACGATGTGTAAACATTAATGGACATATAGGGAACTATATGTAAATGTTAATGGAGAAAAATAACAGATTTAGGCAGGTGGAAGCATCTTGGAAAGTACTTCAGGCACTGACTGGAATTTATTTTAGCAAAGAAATGTGTTTCTATAGATACTTTATTTTTCTGTTATTTCTACTTCATGAAGAGTAGGCCCAGAAGGGAGAAATGTAACTTACGTTGTTTCCTTTAACAGCTTATTGCTATAAAACTGGAACACAGGAGCTTTGCACTTAAAGCTTTGAACATAAGTCTGTTTTTCAAAATGAATGTTCTGAAGTAAGTTGTCATTAAGCTGGATATTTAGCCGTATAGTCACTCACAAATCAGTCACAAGCTTTTATATTTTCCTTACAAACAGAAGAACTTTTCCGAAGGCTGTTCCATAGAACTTCCATGGAAATTGCCCTTACATTCTGTAGTGACATTGCTCCATTGCTTCTTCAACTGGTGCCAGATATTTTCTTAATATTTTGAATAAGATGATGAAATCTGGGCTTTCATTTATTTTCTCTGGTTTGTTTTTTTATTACAGTGAAAATACAGCCTGCAAGTTGTTTAGGATGTCAACTTCTTGTTTTTCTTGTTCTGAAAAGAACAGGTAGATACTTGAAAACATGAAACTGTGGTGGAGAGAAGCCTAGTTATATTCTTCCAAATCACGGAAATCCATACCGTGTTAAAAAATTATTTAAATTGAGTGACCAATAACACTGGAAAAAATGTGTGAATCCTAAAGTCAGCAAGCTGTTGCCATAAATCCATGTATAAACTGTGATTTCCTAAAGGGAAATAATATTTACTGCTAAAATGCTAGCTAATCCCATAACTAATTCCAATATGGAATAGCCAGAATGACAGCTTACATTTGGTAATTTATACATTATTAAACACTAGCATTTTTGGTGCAAAGCTATAGCAACGTATCTTTCTGGCAATGCATTTTAAAAAGCATTCGCACTGTTTAAATTGGTGATTGTGTGAAAATGAACCCAGCATCCTGTTTGTACGGTCTTATAGCATACATAATAGGCTTCCCTTCCTGTATTCATAGAAAAAATATTCCGTATCTGGTAAAAAAAGGCAATATGATCATCCAATGAAGAAACTATGTGCATAGAAAAACCTCAGTGATGATATTTTTAGCTCCTATGGATGAAGATAACTTCCAGACATAATAAGTGTACATGAGGCCAGGATGTGTTTAGAAGTGAGAAAAGTAGCAACGAAGTGAAAATGGAATTCGGTGCAGGGATATAATTAAGTAGTGAACTGATTTATTTCTAGAGAGACAGTACCTTTGAACTAAACATGACCATGATTTTAGTCAGGTAAAGGATCTGGTATGGTGTATCAGGGAGTCACTGGAATTGGCTTTAGTAAATAAATGCAAAAATGAGTTCCTTCAAATCTTGCATTTAAGTGCCGTGTCTTCTAGATTTTATGGGGTCATTGTATTACTTAACACTTTAAAACCTCTAGAACTTGATCCTGAAGTCTGGAGTTTCCTGAATCATGTGCTGATGGTGTAGATATTCAGGTGTTGTTGTTTCTTGCAAACTATTCCAAGACAAGTGATAATAATGGAGCAGACAATATTTACTTATAAGATTTGTATGATTTTTTTTTTCCTTTCCCTGTTAAGAGATTCTTGCTAGTGTGGTATTGGAATTTAGCATTGACTGGCAACAACTGAGAACATCAAATGTTCTCTTTGTAGGAATGTAGCTTACCAATTTTGTATTCTTGAACTGAAGATTTGATTGGATAGAGATCACAGCTTTTTTTCCTTCCTGTGGTAGGTCAGTTTAATGACTATATGGTTGTCATTGTGTGGAAAGTTAAGTATATAAAACCTTTTAACTTAAAAACTGGGCTTGAGAAAACCTCCAGAAGAAAGTTGGGGAACTTTGCTTATGCAAGGTGTATGGTGAATTTAAGGGTATCTCAAATGCCACAGAGGAAGGATTTTTGCAAAGGAAAAGATAGAAGAAATGCTTGCTCCTGTGGGCTTCCTTTTGTGTTCGTGCTGCTGTCTTCTGATTTGTCTTTAGCTTGTTGGATCTAGCTACTGGACACTGTATAAACTAGATACCCTTTAGGAATTCTGCATTGATGTCAGCTAGTAGTTGAATCATCCTGCAAAGTGTATAGTTTCCACTGGGCATAGTGCCTATGTCAGATGTTATGGAAATTGCGACATGTCTGAAAGTTGGACTTTTTTGATTCTCTTTGGAAATGATCTTTGTAAGACTCATCATGCAGACTGTTCCTTATGAATTTTCATGTTATAGTTTGTTCATTTCACCAGGATTAATATTCCAGAGTTTGTACTGAACCAGGTGATATTACTTATGGATCCCTCTCCTCAAAAGAGGAACTGTAGCATTGAACTATTGTCTAAGCTTGGTTACTACAGAGATTCCTGGAGACCAAAGCCTAATTTGAGTGTCTTGAAATAAAGGTCCTGACAGCTACAAGGGATGCAGTCAATATTCAGAGAGAATAGCAGGGCAGCTTGCATTGGGGTCATGATGCAATCTTTTAGTAAGTAGTGTGTATTTGAGCATTTGCACATAATGTACTGTTCACCATAATGCATCTATAAGAAGCAGTTGCATCCTGATAAGACATTGTGATACTTCACTGCTCCTGTGAATTAATTCAGTTTGGCTGTCGAGTATGTATTTCTGTATTTTGCATTTTAAAGCCAGGACTTAGCAATCCTGTATGTCTCATCCTATTACTTGTCATGCAGTTACTGTCTCTTTAGAACAAATGTGTATTCCTGTCTGGGCTTATTAGCATTAATAGCTGTTCTGGTTACCCACTGGAATACTGATGCACAATACTAGCAACTGGGAATGAGAAGAAGGTAGCCTTTAAGGGAAGGCACAATGTCAGGATTAAAGAGGGCATAGTTTTAGAAAAATTCTACTGTTCCTTGAAGTCAAACTGCAGCAGACATTGGGGTTGAAGTTAAACTTAACTCATGTGTTGCAAATAAATTGAGATCTTTTAAAGCTATTGATTTTGTTTGGAATGCTGCCGCTTCCTTCAAAGGAAAATAAGATTGAGAAACTTGGTTTGTGGGCTGCTTATATAGTGTGCTTAAATAGTTCTCCTTCTAGTAAGTGTGGGGAGTTCCGATATGTGGAAAGGGTCATTGTTTTTCCCTGATAAAAACTGCATGCGATATTTAGCTTATTTGCTAGCTAGAAATACTGCAATAGGCAGACTTCCACATCTGTGGGAATTTAGAAGTTTTGAGTTTTTTCTGACTAAAGGCATATCTGTTTCCACACTGAAAAGCAAGTCACATAGTTTTCATGGACATAAGCAGCAGTGCAACCTGTTCCTTTTAAGTTATTTAGTGCTATGCAGCCTCGCTTTCCCAGTTGTTCTTTTTTTCCTTGTATAAAAAAGAAATCCACACTTTGGTTCCTTTTTATATTTCCTATCTTTGTAAAATTTTAGATTCCATTCTTTTTTCTCTAGCCTTTCCCAAGAGTGGCTTCAATAGATCTGAGGAACTAACTTTGGTAATGCGACTTTCCTCATTTGTTGTATTTCATCTACTTATTTTGTCATTCTGAAGAGCTGTGACTGGTGGTTTCACAAACTTACATTTCCATTATCTGAAAGCGTAATTAAATGTTGATTTTTCCAATTTTAGATCTGTAAGTTCAATACTTGGCGGAATGCTATAAAGTGTAATTTTTCTTGAGGGAGTTAAACATCTTGATGGAGAAGGAAGCAATGAAGAGTAAAAGTTAGGAGGAAGCTATTCGAAGACAGGAGTTTCTTGGTGGAGATTACATTGAGTTCTAGTGAGCTAAAACAGGAAGTCATCTGTAGCTTACTTGCGTGCAGGTTAGCAGCCTACTGCTCTCTCTGAGTAATGTACGTTGAGCAATATACTGGGTTGAAAGAGACAGTAAAAATGTGGAAGAAGTTCTGCTTGTGCCAGAAACTGTCACCAGTATTCTACAGTCAAGCAAGGCCTGACTCTGGTCTCTGCAGGCAGCAGGCTTTGTGATGCTAATCCACCCGCTGCCTCCCTTCCCATGTGTCTGTCCACAGTCGCAGTGTCTCACCCAGTCATCTTGTTAATTCTGTGGCTTTGCTGAAACGGTTTCCTGTTTTCCAGAATTAGAGTGTGAATTTGACCACAACTGTAGTATTTTCTCAGAATTTATTTTTAAGTATCTGTGAACAGAGAAAAGGGGAATACTTCATTTAGTGTTGAGCAACTCTCCCGTTCATGGATGGGCAAGTGTGGTGTGCAGCCGGTGTCAGTAGCAGGTTGCTATAAAGACAGCGGTTGCTCTAAAGTGGGGAAGGAATGGGGAAGGAGATTAGTGGTTTACAGAATAAAATGAAAAGAAATGGGATTGGAATAAAAGGAATAAGAGGTGGAAAACTGTTAGATTTGGTGCAACAGTTAAGTGATTGATATGTAAAATCTCCATAAATAAATAGCTGTTGTCATTTATGTTAACTGTTGCCTCAGTACAGTCAAAACGTTTGTCGGTAAGGGTGAGTCTGAAACTCTGTCCTGGTGATATTCATTGTACCAGAAGTTGAACAGTCTTGCACTGATGAAGCGTGGCTCATATCAAACTTAAAAAGTCGTGAAGCTATAGAAGTAGGAAATCCCTCTATCCATATCTTGTAATCGTGCAGATCATCAAAAACTGTCCTTTCCTGTATTTCATTTGTTAGCTTCTGTAGCACATGGTGTAAAGAATCAGCTGAATAACAGTTTATGCACTTACTGTTATAGCTAGAGGGAAACTTTTAAAATCTGAAGTATGCCATAGAGTTGTATCCAAAGTGGTCACTTGCATTTCTGTAAAAGAAACGCAAGAATGCCTAGAATCTACTTCTGCTGTTTATCTAATTTTTGCTGATTTCTTAAAATAACAGACTTGTGATTTCCATCAATCCTAGTTACTATTTGTAACTTACAGAGTTTTGATGGTATCTAAATAGTTAACTACATAATTAATAATTATTAAATCAGAATTAATAAACAACTAAGGAAGTACTGCTTTACAAAGGCTACTTGTATGCTGAGGTGATGGGCTTGTTAGTTGAACACAATAAATTAGTTGAACATTAATAATTCTAGTTGTGGTGTTTGGGACAAAGGAATAATATGAATGAAATTGTCTTATGCTGCCTGGAAAGGATCTCAAAATGTTCTAAACATTTTTAGTTCTTTTTTTTTTTTTTTTAGTGGTGTTAAAATTAGAATCTCCTACTCATGGTACAATAGGTGTTAAAGGACCACTTTTTCATTAAAATTATCAAAACTATTACCTTGGAAAGAGATGGACCAGCAAGCACAGTATTTCTGTAATGCATATATGCACATGGGAAGAAAAACCTGGAATTATTGCTGTATTGAGGGCAGTTTCCTTGAGATTTCTTTGGGCTCACAGCATAACAGCAAAAGGGCAAGACTGTCTGAGACTCGCTCAGGCAAGTAGGAGCTGGGTAGAAGACAGATGGTCCCTTAAAAATAACTTGATTTTAAAACAATGAACAGTTAAAGTGATCATAATTGCAATTGTGGCACTTGGGACAAAGCAATAACATGAATGACAATTTTTTTTTTTTATGCTGCCTGGAAAGGATAAAAAAAATAATCTGCTGTACATGGTGCAATAGGTATATTCTTAACTGGGGAGGAAGATGCGTAGATAAATTTTAGGATCATATGATACTATATAGTTTCTTCAGAATATAAAAAATGAATGTGTCAGATGTACACCTAGTCTAATACTTTATTCTGACTGGCGACACTGAGAGAAAGAATGTAAGAAGTGAAACAAAGCCATCCTCCCAGTTTCTCTCAATGGCTGAGTCTGAGTAGAAGCTCCTAGACTGTGGTACACGGTAGCAGCAGGTTGATGATCACAGGACACCGGGACCCGTCACTGTGGTGTTGACAGCCAGGATAGCAGCAGGTACTGTGGTGTGTTTAAACAGGGCCTGCGCTACTTATGGTTTACTTTTTTAGCTCTGTATAATTTCCTTTCTTTCAACTTCCTCGTTTTTTTTTTTTTTTTAAGTTCCTATTTCTAAAGGAAAAAGTTGTGGTGATTATTTTTTATTTTTTTTTTTAAGCCTTTTCCTGTCTGGCAAGGATACCAGATACAAGTATGCAGTAACTGTAAGTGGTTTTTCTGGGGCTGTGCCTTTAGCCAGGTCCTGTGCTTGCTCAAATCTGCTTCATGGTGTTTTTTCTTATTGGGGGATTGAGTCAGAGTTCTGTGGCAAATTGGTTTGATATCTCTACAAAGAAAGAAATCTGTACTTTGTACCACATCCAAAGTTCTTAATTTCTTATTTTTCAGCTTCGTAACCTTCCTAGTCTCCTCCACAAGAACCAACAGGTTTCTTGTGTGTGCTACCACTACTGTGATTGCTTCTTTGATAGCATAGGTCTTATACAATCCTGGATGCATTAAAATGTTATACAAACTTAACTTGATTTTTCTCACCTTATTTTTGTCTGTGCATTTTGGAATGCATGATGCTGCTGCCCC
This sequence comes from Charadrius vociferus, assembly GCF_000708025.1. Lineage (NCBI taxonomy): Eukaryota > Metazoa > Chordata > Aves > Charadriiformes > Charadriidae > Charadrius > Charadrius vociferus. Next base: position 453,667 of record NW_009647856.1, read on the forward strand.
TCTGGCCTTCTCTTGCCCATCAGTCCTCCATAATTTGTAGGGTGGCATTAGTTTCCCAGTATGTGGTCCTGCTGTCAAGCTTAAGATTTCTTTTATATCAGTATTCTCCTTCTATACTTAGATTTAGACACCCCTGAAGTGGTCAGGCAGTTGGACTAGATGATCATTGTTGGTCCCTTCCAACCAAAATACTCTGTTAAGATAAACTATAAATTTAGAATATCTAGATTTCATGCAGGTGAATAAAAACACCTACTTGTTTCTTTCTGCATCAAGCACTTAATGTGTCTGAACTTTGACTTCTGCTCTGTCCTTTATTTAGGGTGTGGTGCTTTCATGCCTATCACAGAGGGTTCCACGCTGTGCTAATTTATTCTATTGCTTCTGAGTCTAAGCCTCTTTAGACCTGATTGAATTTTGGTAGAGGTAGAGCCCATTCTTGTGTCTAGTATCTTTTTTTTTTTTCCCTCCCAAAACACAAAACAACACTTTTGGGTATTTTAGGAAATAGGAAACAAAAATACCTTTCTCTTGCAGCCTTTTTATCACTCATTTTTAGTGTGCCTTAGTGTCTGCTGACCTGCTGTACTTTAAATCAGAAATGTTGCATGAAACAGCTCTTGGCCTTTAGCCCCTTGCCTTGCTGGCTAAACTTTGTGTTGAGGACTATATATATGTTCTGTGCCTGGTATCCACAAACGTTATTGTTGCTGGCTGCTTCTCTTGTGGCCCAGCTGATGCCCAGGGATGCTTTATAAGAATTTCCTCCTTTTACAGTTGACCTGATAACCCAAGGACTGTCAGCTGCCACCTTCTCGTTGTGAGCCGAGAAGGTTTTTCTCTGCTCAAGAGGACACTGACATCTAGTGGATGGGTCTCACAGACACAGGGCAAGCAAACTGCTGCTTTAAGGCCATCTTTCTTCTGGACTCTTACCTAGTTTCACTTTCACTTAGATCCTCAGGGTTGTTTGGAAGAAGTAGGGGGAGAAGCCTTGCCAGCTTAGTGTAACTTCTGGGGTTTAAGGATTAAGGGTTGTGCAGTCAAACTGGTTGGGTTTTGTTGTTGGTGGTTTTGGTTTTGTTTTGGTTTTTTTTTTTTTTTTTCTCAGTCAAGTCACCTGCATGTGAGCCTCAGATGTTTGCAATAAAATGATTTAAGATACTGCATGCCCCAGTTGTCCTCCCAGCCTGTGAAGAAGATAAGTTACCAGTGTAGCACAGCAAGAAGAGGCAGAAGTTTCAGCTTCTCTCCTCTGGACAGAAAGTGCCTCTAAGTTGCCTGTGGTTCTGGGCCTACCCTTTCAATGGAACTGGAAGCCTAATAACACATAGTAGTGTTGCTTTGCAGCTTGTCTCAGACATGTTAATTTAACTGGGAACTGAACAGCAAGAAGTTTTAACAAAAACAATTTTTCCAGCAAAATTTCTGAAAAAGTTCATCAAAACATTAGTATTGCTTTAATGACAAAATTAGACACTTCAGTTGAATTAAAAAAAAATCCAGATTTCTTTATCAAATAAAATAAGCAATGTATAAAACTTGATAGTTTAATAGTTACACATGGCATCTTCTGCTATTGGAGACAGTTGATGTGGACTGAGTAAATCATTGTGCCTGTGAGACGTTAACACCATTGCTGCAGGTTATTGTTTGGTCTCTGAGGGTTTAAGTCATTCTGCACTAGTGTCCATTTAACAATAATGTGCTGGTTTTGGATTTGTTGACCATTTAGTAACTTTCTAAATGAGGCTAAAACAAGAGAGAGTTTCAAGGCACTTAAATTATGGCTTAAAATTAAAAGAAGCCTTTCAGGCCCCATTAGATCAAAGTCGGAGAAAGTGTAGACTGACAGTGCTTAGAACGAGGGTGTTAGACTTAAATGTTTGGTAACAGCCTTTAAAAAGGAAAATATTGCTTCCTTGTCCAGAGAAAACACTGAATTTTTCACTGACAGATGCTAAGATTATTTACTGTTTGCTGGCATTCTTTGATTGCAGTGAAAGTTTTCTCAAGTAGAATCAGACTATCACAACCAAAAACATTAAAAAAATGAATTCATGTTTTATATGAAATACCAGAAAATAAAATGTAAAGGCTACTAACACTTTTTCTGTGCTAAAGGGCACTTATGCAGTGTAAGCCATAGATAAAGTAGAATATGAACCTTTCTGTTCTAAGAGGAGAATCTCAGTAATTTCAGGTTGAATCAGGTTTTTTTAATATCAGACCATGAAGAAAAGTAAGAACATACAATCCATCAAAAAAGAAAGATCACAGCCTCAACTGACCCATTATTTAAATTAAGAAGAAAGAAGAAAAGTAGCTTTTATTCTCTATTGGCTGTTGAGAATTTATATTGTCTTATCTCTAGAAATATGCCAGCATGCTGGACTTACTACCGAATACAGCCTGTTTATCAGTAAATATTCTGTGTTTATTTCCCGGATGCCTACTATAAACAGTTATGAGTTGTCACTTAGTTTATTTGTGATAATTTGCATGTGTGTATCCTTCATTATCAGCTTCTAGTATACAACTTTATTTGGCATTTTTTAAGTTTAGTCTTGTTTCTTTTCCCCTGAGAGTCTGATTGCCTTACGTAGTATTCCTGTCTTCCTGTCTTATTGATTGTTTTCTAGCTTTGTCACCAAGTATCTATTGGTGTGCCCTGCTTTTCATGAGAAGTCATGAAGGAAAATGCCTGACTGGCCCGTGACGTTTTTTGAGAAACTCCGCTGGTGAAATTCTTCCAGTCAGATGATTTTTTTCCCCCAATATTTTTCCTTTTAAAAACAGTTCAAAGAGACTTTAATCTTGCCTGAATTCTTGTAAAAAATCACATACTCTTCTTCTGAACTGGCACCATATCAAATACTTATTTGAAGCTCAGATTAGAACAGCTTCCTTTCCCAAGAAAGGACATGGAGTCTTATTACTTTGTCACTTATTCCACATAGATCAGAATTATAGATAAGAATCTTGAGGCTGGATCTGAAGGTATTCCTGCGTGTTTCTGAAATACCTGAAAATAAATCTGTCATCCAAAACCCGTGGGTGTTGCATAAATTTGTTTGTATTTCAGATAGAAAAACTTAATGAGGGTTCTCTATTGTTTACCAAACAAACTATCAGTTCTACATTCTGGATTGTAAATATTCAGCTTTTTAAACTGATGGCAGTTGAGGGTTATTTTAAATTTATCAGCAGTTTGATTGACAAGGCACTTGCCTGAACCAGACCCATTTTACCAGTTGACTTTAGTACCTTTTTATTTGTTGAAATTTAGCACTGTAGAAGGACTGTATTTCTCAAATTAGCTGTGTAACAGCCTGCAGGGTACAAACATCAGTGACAGGCTACTTTGGAAACCTTTACAACATGATTGAGTGTATACTTCATGTAAGGTAAACATTTCTCTGCTCTTCAAAACAGAGGAATTACAAAAGTAATTATGTTATAAATATAATAAAGGCATCTTACAAACTGGAAATTAATTTAAAGTTCGACTTGCAGCTTTGGTGTTAAGGCAATAAAATGTATATAAAGGTTTTATTTTAGAAGTATCAGGGATTTAGGTTCTCAATGCTGGTTTTAGAAGAGGGCATAGACAATACATTCATTACAGAATCACAGAATGGTAAGGGTTGGAAGGGACCTCTGGAGATCATCTAGTCCAACCCCCCTGCCAGAGCAGGGTCACCTACAGCAGGTTGCACAGGATAGCGTCCAGGCGGGTTTTGAATGTCTCCAGAGTGGGAGACTCCACCACCTCTCTGGGCAGCCTGTTCCAGTGCTCCACTACCCTCAAAGTAAAGAAGTTCCTTCTCATGTTAAGATGGAACTTCCTATGTTCAAGTTTATGCCCATTACCCCTCGTCCTATCACTGGGCGCCACTGAAAAAAGACTGCTTCCATCCCCCTGGCATCCTCCCATTAAGTATTTGTAAGTATTAATAAGATCCCCCTCAATCTTCTTTTCTCTAGACTAAAGAGACCCAAGTCCCTCAGCCTTTCTCCATATGAGAGATGTTCCAATCCCCTAATCATCTTCCTGCTGGCCACACTCTTCTTGATGCACCCCAGGATGCCATTCGCCTTCTTGGCCGCCAGGGCACATTGCTGGCTCATGGTCATCCTGTTGTCCACCAGGACTCCCAGGTCCCTCTCCACAGAGCTGCTCTCCAGGAGGTCAGCCCCCAACCTGTACTGGTGCATGGGGTTATTCCTCCCCAGGTGCAGTACCCTACACTTACCCTTGTTGAACTTCATAAGGTTTCTTTCTGCCCAACTCTCCAGCCTGGCGAGGTCACGCTGTAAGGCAGCACAGCCTTCTGGCGTGTCAGCCACTCCTCCCAGTTTTGTGTCATCAGCAAACTTGCTGATGGTACACTCTATCCCTTCATCCAGATCATCAATGAATATGTTGAACAAGACTGGGCCCAGTACTGACCCCTGAGGGACACCACTTGTTACTAACCTCCAACTAGACTCTGCACCACTAACCACAACCCTCTGAGCTCTATCTGTCAGCCAGTTCTCAATCCACCTCACTGTCCATTCATCTAAGCCACACTTCCTAAGCTTTCCTGTGAGGATGATGTGGGAGACAGTGTCGAAAGCCTTGCCAAAGTCAAGGTAGACAACATCCACTGCCCTCCCCTCATCCACCCATCTAGTTACTTCGTCATAGAAGGCTATCAGATTAGTCAGACATGACTTCCCCTTGGTGAATCCATGTTGACTACTTCTGATAATCTTCTGTTCATCCAGGTGCTAAACTGCCATTACTTCACCCTTTAGTTTGATGCAACTGAGTCTTCAGAATGTTCATGATTTAAAAGGTTAAACTTCAAACTGTTTGATTAAAACAGTATTTTAATTTACTTTTTTTGTAACTTCACTGTAGTAATCTTGTCTCTGGGTGCTCTAATGAAATCATGATACAGGGCTGCAGAAGAGATGACAACTTCTTTTGCTAGTCACTTTTGGGTTTGCATGGCCTGAGAATACCTGTGATTAAAGTTACTGTGGAACTTTAAGTGCTAGTGGAATGTCAAACGATATATTTGGGGGAAATCACAGGTTCTTCCTTTGTTTTGAAGGAGCTCATTGAACAAAAGATGAGGAAAGTAAGAAATGTTTTCTGTATGAGTAGTAGTATTACAAGGTCATAGAAAATGCTGCATTTATGCCTATGTAACTTTTGTAGAAGAGAATTGCATACGATGTAGTCTGTGTGTACAAGGTATAAGGACTTTTTTTTTAATTCAGCAGAAATAAAGTTAATGGTAGAGTTTTCAGGCATTTAGCACTGTTATTTCCAACTCTTCAATGTTCAGCTATTAAAAAAAAATCTTTAATGGAGAGAAATAATCTAAAATCATGCTTGTGAATAACTTACTGTCTAGATTTGCTGTTTCTGTACTGGCCATTGCTGCTTTGGTTGAGTAGTTGCTTTTTGGTCTTTCTGCTGAAATTATGAGATTTTTGTTGGCCATTGCATTCCCCGTTCTGTCTCTTCTTAATGGGAATGGGCATAATCTGGTTGGAAGGTGTGTGCTTTTGAACTGACGGGGACACATTTTTTAGGCAAAGATTGACAGATACTACAAATGTAAACAATTACACAAAATTCCTTTGCCTATCCATAAATACTGTGCTGGTTATTAGCTAGGTTTATTGCAGTTACAAACTTGTACTAAGATTTCATCTTTAATGAGGCTACTTCTTTCTGGCTTTTAAAATGCTATTGAACTCTGTCATAAATGGCCTCTTTATAACTAGCACATTCCTTGGCTTCCAGACACAGCCTCAAAGAAGGGGTGAGAATAGTTGTAAGCATGTTCTCTACAGTTAGGAGAAATGTATTTTTCTATTTGATACCTTCTCTTTCCCTTTACATTCCCTTTATATTCCCTGTGTATATGTTACTGCATGGAAGTACTGATTCTGTGCTTGTTTTCTTTTTTTGTATTTATGTCTGGAAAGGTTTTAGATTGTGGGGTTTTTTGAAGGGGAAATAGTTGTTAAAACCTTGTGGGTGTTCTACTTGCCAATTATGAACTAACACGACTATATTAGCAGTATTCTAATCTTGCCTGCTGAATACTGGGGGTTCTACACTACTGAAAGTCTCTACAGATGCTGTATTTCTATACAAGGTTCAAGCCGCCTCCTGGGGGAAAAAAAGTTAGACTTCTGGTGAAAGATCAAACTGGCATATTTTTATCAGAATTGCTTGCATGTCCAACATCAGCATATTTTAACACTGAACTCATGTCATCACATAGCAGTTTAACTATGATAAAGGATGTCACATAACTGAAAGGAACAGTGCCTTTGAGTTCTAGAGATGTTTCAGTAAAGTAATTTGGATACAAAACCAGATCTCAGTTGCAGTGTTTCTTAACTGTACAAACAGCTATGCTTTTTACCCAGAGTGTTTGTTAGACTCCAGCTGTTCAGCTTAAAGTCCTTCATGGTGAAAGTCTTACAGGGCAGGATCTCTGTTTCAGATAAATCAGTGAGACACAGCTGTTAAAAAGCCCTGATGCTTTTTTGGAAGGCAAGACATAGCAGCTATAGCACACCTTTTTGCAGGGCGGGTGTGTGGGGGTGTGTGTGTGTTCAGAATTATTAAAAGACTTTAAGACTATTCTCTTCTGCCTTTACTTATGGCAGCTTTGGTATTGGGGATAAACAGGTAGGGAATTCTAGTTTATTTCTGTTGGAGTGAAAGCTCAGTGTTTCCTGTTCCAGTTCTGGTGGGGTTTTTTCCACCTAGTATGAACTGCGCCGAAAACAAACACTGACCTCAAGAAAATGTGTTCTGAGGCATGGGAAAAGAGAAAGAGTTTTGCATCTTGTGAAGGAAGAGGGAGTAGAACTTGGTTTGGGTTTTTTCCTTTTTTTTAGTGCTGAGCAGAAACAAAAGCAAAATATATTCTCCATGGAACTTAATGCCTCATTTCACATACTATGATGTCACGAGCAAGGGAATGGTAAAGAATGTTGGGAGAAGAAAGTTTTGATGGTAATAGATTATGAAGTTTCTCAGGGAGAATTGACGTGGTTAAGCGAAGTAAATATTGTTCGAAGACAGAGGTTTTAGCTGATATCTATTTAGATCCTTATGCTGCTTATTTATATGAATTGTATCCTATCTGTCTTGGCTATATACCTCTTCCTTTGAATGCTTGTCACAGGGTGCTTTTGACTGTTCAAGTATATTACATACGTTAAGGCACGAACACTGGAACCGAAGAGCCGTAAGGTCATAACCAACAGCAACTGGCCCAGCCCCTCTCATGTGACCCTGAAAAAAGCATTGCTGACGTTCCTTTTAGCTGCCTGATTGAATATCCAGCCTGAGCTGGAATAAAACCTCTTGCCTTCGGGTTGTTCCTTGTGGAAAAAGAGACTCTCACCTTGCTTTTAGACAATTTGCTGGAATAAAACCTCTTGCCTTCAGGTTGTTCCTTGTGGAAAAAGACTCTCACCTTGCTTTTAGACAATTTCTTCTATGGGCTGGTCCTGGGGATGCTGTTACTTTGTTATCCATTCTTATTACATCATAGCTGTTGGGTTTTGACTTCCCTGAGAAAGTTTAAATCTGGGATAAGGGAGGTAAGACAAGTATCTACTTTCATCTTTGATTCTGGCCAGGAGCACGCTCTGTAAAATCTTCCCTCAATACATATGTTGCACTGAGAGTGTCAGTGTCATGTCCACAGTGTCAAAATTTAAGTTTGACTTCAGAACTAGTTTATCTAGATAGTGGACACCTCTGCTGGATGAGTCAAAGGGTGGCTCTTGAGAGGAAGTTTACCTGGACCTATGACTAGTTTTTGATTTTAAAACAAACAAAACCCGTCTCCAGCATCACAGTGGAAAGTCCATCCCACCTCTCATACTTGCTCTGAGACTTGCTCCTGACAAGGCTTTTCAACAGAGCTCTGCTATGGCAGCGTTGGTGTTGCAGGTTTACTTCTGCTTGCTTTTGCTGACCAAGATGAGAGATGAGGTGGCTGTTTAAACTGTTCTCTACATCTTTTCACTTAAGGTGAAATCTCTGCTTAGCATCAGTGATGCCACTTCTGGTTACTGTCTTACGGAGCAGCTCAAATCACTGGGACCATAACAAGACTGAGCAATCTTCCTCTGGGTTTTGCATGGCTTATAGAAAGACACTGTGGATTCAAGGTGTTTGTGCACACTCCCAACTGACCTGTTATTGTGGTGTGGCTGAATTCCCCCAGAGATTCTGAAGGCTGTCATGGTCTATGGGGAGATAGGCAGTTTTGTTTTGCTTACACTGTAAATTCCTACATTGGTTGCACATATAAATGACATCTTGGAGAACAGCTACAATACATAACCTCTCCTGTTGTCCCCCTACTGTGCCTAAACCCTATACTGGGGGAAACCACTAAAGGTGGGAAGGGTTAGGCATCTTTATTACCCTTGTTATGTGATGGTACAGTAGTTTCCTGCTACAAAGGAAATACGGATGCAATGAAAACTGGCCTAAGTTTGACAATTCTTTTTGCAGGTTATTTATAGCCATGGTATAAGACCTTGAATTTGTGACTCTGACCTGAGTGCAGATTCGACCAAAATGAGGCATAAATATGCATCCATCAGTTTCTTGAACAAGTAGGCAAAAATGGTGAAATACTGGCAGTAAAATTATTCAAGAACTACTAATATAGTTGATATCTACAGTGTTGTGACAAAAAGGTCTGGAGGTGAGGAAAACTGTCTTTTGCTTCCGCATTTCAAGAAGTTTAGTATTCAGTAGATTGGCGTGCAGAGTTATTCTGCAAGTTTTAAAAGTCTAAAAATTTTTAGACATTAGTAATTCTTTTTCGCACAAGGCACAATCATCATTCATTTACCCTAGAATGAATGGTGTTGGTTGTCTTGAATAATTGCAGAAAATTGTATGAAGGACAACTCAAGCCATTAATTACCATCTTGACTTGAAAGTTCAACTATTTGTGAAGAATGAATCAGTGAGGAGTTTGGTATAGAAGGCTTAAATTTGTAGATAGCGTATTTTATATGGTACAATTAACCAAGTTTTTTTACTGTATTTAGTAGCTGTTTTCTTCAGTAACAAGCTGTTGGATTTTTTGCAGATAAGTTAATTGATTCCATTGCAACATTTAATCAACTACAGTGTTGTAAAAACATTCTCTTAAAAATTATTTGCCTGAGCTTCCTTTAGGAGCATTTTCCTATTCACATAGCAAGGTAAGATGAATAAGAGCTGTATATCTTCAAAGAAAGACTTAAAGGGAAAATCAAGATTAAATGCAATGTTTTTAATATACTTGTGCTGCCAGCATGCGCAAAACCACCAAAACCTGGGACTGAAGGAGTAAGACGAAAATAGTGAATCCAGTAACTTGGAAATTTGCTTTTAAGCAGTAGGGGTGCCCTGGTTATGAGTTTTGTTTCCTTGTTTGTTTCTTTAAGTGCTTTGCTTCCTTATGCTGTTTGTTTTTATATTGTTGGGTCTGAAAATCATCTTGTGGTCTGTTGCAAAAAATCTGAGGCTTTTTTCTGTTTTGAGTTATCAATAATTGTTCCTGAATTGCTTTAACACTGTTAAGCCTGTTATTTGTAGTGTGTGCTGATTTTAAAGGCCTTTTTTGTTTTTGCACCAAGACATGCCTTCAACCTAAAGCAGTCAGTCTACTTTCTAATCGCATTGTTTCATACTAATAGAAGCTTTTGTGTTCTTCACTCATAACTTTTCACTTAATGTAAATTGTTCATAGTCGCCTCTGCAATAAATCGAGTGTGCTAAGGAAACAGTATGGTTTAGAGATAGAAAGCTGTAATCCCACTTCTTGCGTGTGTAATGAGTATGCTGCAGTTTTCTAAAATATCTTAGAATATACATTAGTAACTTACTAAAACTTGATTATGCCTTAGTAATTTAATGTTTCGTCTGTGTATTTACTTGCTCATCAACAGTCTTCACCTTTGTAAAACAAGCCCGTTATTGGCAGTAGGTGTGTTGCTTAACTATTATGCCGAACATAAATTAATGGCAACTGCAATTGATAGTACTGCTAACTTATGTTGGGATTAATATGTAGATAGTATAAAAATGGTTTCAGAAATGAGGGAGCGAAAAGGAGACTTGAAGTGATCAGCCCACATTTTGATAATATGTCTGTGTAAAGCTATCTTTAGTTATTAGCAGAGTGGAAGACGTGCCTGGTTCTAACACTTTTGTTAGGGAAAATACAGGTTTAGAAAGATGGAAAACGCTGGTCTTACTCAAGAATTAGGTACTGTGAGTGTATTCTGTTGGTTTTTTGGTTTTGTTTTTGGTTTTTTTTTTACCTGTTCCCAGTTTTAATGGGATACTGAAGAAAGTAGGATGTACTCCTTAACTGGCTCCTTTCAGGACTGGCGTTTGGCCTTCTCTGCAAGAGGACCTACCAGCATTGTCTTCACTGACTAACACTTCTTTACTGGATATGAATCTCCAGTTAACGCAATAACATGAATTCCCGTCTTCCCTGAGAAAATACCAAACTGAGATAAGATGCTATAAAATACACTACACCATCTAATACTGAAATTATGCTGTTCTCAGTTCCCTGGCTAATTTTGGAGTGATTTTTCTTTTGTGGTTCGCACAAGCTTCCTTGAACACAGTGGGGTTTTTCGACCCATCGTTGTCCTGCTATGAAACATGGAAGAGCTCCCAAGGGACTGTGGTTACCAGGCTTGTCTAGGAGCCACATCAACAGGGATTCCCTTGGAGCACCTAGAGCTCGTGAGTTAGGAGGTATTGCTAGAAGAGAGTGCCAAGGTAGTGAGAACTCCTTGTATCTTGTTGTTTCTCGCAGTTCAGCTTGCAATCTCCTTTCAGGGCTTTATTTCAGAGAAATAGGTTAAATCCAGACTGCTAGCCTGTTCCTTGCAGCCAGAACCATCTGTGACTGTTGAGATACAGTGAAGCTTTTCTTTTACAGAGCCAGATCATCATCTTTCATTGTTTGTGCTGGGCTAGTATTTGGGAAGGCTTTTTCCTTCTACCATGAGGGCTAGGAATTCTTAAAAATAGTTGGTGTTTGAAAGCTGACAGGAATAA